>NW_027017315.1:0-143257 GCF_036013445.1 Caloenas nicobarica
CGACAGAGCCCAGTAGAGCCCAGTAGAGCCCTGACCAGAGCCCGACAGAGCCCGACAGAGCCCGACAGGGCCCGACAGGGCCCGACAGGGCCCAGTAGAGCCCGACAGAGCCCGACAGGAACCGACAGAGCCCGACAGAGCCCGACAGGGCCCAGTAGAGCCCGACAGAGCCCGACAGAGCCCGACAGAGCCCGACAGAGCCCGACAGGGCCCGACAGAGCCCGACAGAGCCCGACAGGGCCCGACAGGGCCCGACAGAGCCCGACAGAACCCGACAGAGCCCGACAGAGCCCGACAGGGCCCGACAGGGCCCGACAGAGCCCGACAGGGCCCAGTAGAGCCCGACAGAGCCCGACAGAGCCCAGTAGAGCCCAGTAGAGCCCGACAGAGCCCGACAGAGCCCGACAGAGCCCAACAGAACCCGACAGAGCCCGACAGAGACCAGTTGAGCCCGGACAGAGCCCGACAGAGCCCGACAGAGCCTGACAGGCCCGACAGGGCCCGACAGAGCCCGACAGAGCCCAGTAGAGCCCGACAGAGCCCGACAGAGCCCGACAGGGCCCAGTAGAGCCCGACAGAGCCCGACAGGGCCCGACAGAGCCCGACAGGGCCCGACAGGCCCAGTAGAGCCCAGTAGAGCCCGACAGAGCCCAGTAGAGCCCGACAGAGCCCGACAGAGCCCTACAGAGCCCGACAGGGCCCGACAGGGCCCGACAGAGCCCGACAGAGCCCGACAGAGCCCGACAGAGCCCGACAGGGCCCAACAGAGCCTGACAGAGCCCGACAGGGCCCAGTAGAGCCCGACAGAGCCCGACAGAGCCCGACAGAGCCCGACAGAGCCCAGTAGAGCCCGACAGAGCCCGACAGAGCCCGACAGAGCCCGACAGGCCCGACAGGGCCCGACAGGGCCCGACAGAGCCCGACAGGGCCCGACAGGGCCCGACAGAGCCCGACAGAACCCCGACAGAGCTGACAGAGCCCGACAGGGCCCGACAGGGACCGACAGAGCCCGACAGAGCCCGACAGGGCCCGACAGAGCCCGACAGAGCCCGACAGAGCCCGACAGGGACCGACAGGGCCCAGTAGAGCCCGACAGAGCCCGACAGGGCCGACAGAGCCCAACAGAGCCCGACAGAGCCCGACAGGGCCCAGTAAGAGCCCACAGAGCCCGACAGAGCCCGACAGAGCCCGACAGGGCCCGACAGGGCCCGATAGAGCCCGACAGGGCCCGACAGGGCCCAGTAGAGCCCGACAGAGCCCGACAGAGCCCGACAGGGCCCGACAGGGCCCAACAGGGCCCAGTAGAGCCCCGACAGAGCCCGACAGAGCCCAGTAGAGCCCAGTAGAGCCCGACAGAGCCCGACAGAGCCCGACAGGGCCCGACAGAGCCCGACAGAGCCCGACGGGGCCCGACAGAGCCCGACAGGGCCCGACAGGGCCCAGTAGAGCCCGACAGGGCCCGACAGAGCCCGACAGGGCCCGACAGGGCCCAACAGGCCCAGCAGAGCCCGACAGAGCCCGACAGAGCCCAGTAGAGCCCAGTAGAGCCCGACAGGGCCCGACAGGGCCCGACAGGGCCCAGTAGAGCCCAACAGGGCCCGACAGAGCCCGACAGAGCCCGACAGGGCCCATTAGAGCCCGACAGAGCCCGACAGAGCCCGACAGAGCCCGACAGGGCCCAGTAGAGCCCGACAGAGCCCGACAGAGCCCGACAGAGCCCGACAGGGCCCGACAGGGCCCGACAGGGCCCGACAGATCCACAGAGCCCGACAGAGCCCGACAGGGCCCGACAGGGCCCGACAGAGGCCCGACAGAGCCCGACAGGGCCAGTAGAGCCCGACAGAGCCCGACAGAGCCCGACAGAGCCCGACAGGGCCTAGTAGAGCCCGACAGAGCCCGACAGGGCACGACAGAGCCCGACAGAGCCCGACAGAGCCCGACAGGGCCCGACAGAGCCCGACAGAGCCCGACAGGGCCCGACAGTGCCCAGTAGAGCCCGACGGAGCCCAGTAGAGCCCAGTAGAGCCCGACAGAGCCCGACAGAGCCCGACAGAGCCCGACAGGGCCCGACAGGGCCCGACAGGGCCCAGTAGAGCCCGACAGAGCCCGACAGAACCGACAGAGCCGACAGAGCCCGACAGGGCCCAGTAGAGCCCGACAGAGCCCGACAGAGCCCGACAGGGCCCGACAGAGCCCGACAGGGCCCAGTAGAGGCCGACAGAGCCCGACAGAGCCCGACAGAGCCCGACAGAGCCCGACAGGGCCCGACAGAGCCCGACAGAGCCCGACAGCGCCCGACAGGGCCCAGTAGAGCCCGACAGAGCCCGACAGAGCCCGACAGAGCCCGACAGGGCCCAGTAGAGCCCGACAGAGCCCGACAGAGCCCGACAGAGCCCGACAGGGCCCAGTAGAGCCCGACAGAGCCCGACAGAGCCCGACAGAGCCCGACAGGGCCCGACAGGGCCCGACAGGGCCCGACAGAGCCCGACAGGGCCCGACAGAGCCCGACAGGGCCCGACAGGGCCCGACAGAGCCCGACAGAGCCCGACAGAGCCTGACAGAGCCCGACAGGGCCCGACAGGCCCGACAGAGCCCGACAGAGCCCGACAGGGCCCAGTAGAGCCCGACAGAGCCCAACAGAGCCCGACAGAGCCCGACAGAGCCCGACAGGGCCCAGTAGAGCCCGACAGAGCCCGACAGAGCCCGACAGAGCCCGACAGGGCCCGACAGGGCCCGACAGGGCCCGACAGGGCCCAGTAGAGCCCGATAGAGCCCGACAGAGCCCGACAGAGCCCGACAGGGCCCGACAGAGCCCGACAGAGCCCGGACAGAACCCGACAGAGCCCGACAGAGACCAGTTGAGCCCGACAGAGCCCGACAGAGCCCGACAGAGCCTGACAGGGCCCGACAGGGCCCGACAGAGCCCGACAGAGCCCAGTAGAGCCCGACAGAGCCCGACAGAGCCCGACAGGGCCCAGTAGAGCCCGACAGGGCCCGACAGAGCCCGACAGAGCCCGACAGGGCACGACAGAGCCCGACAGAGCCCGACAGGGCCCGACAGAGCCCGACAGAGCCCGACAGAGCCCGCCAGAGCCCGACAGGGCCCGACAGTGCCCAGTAGAGCCCGACAGAGCCCAGTAGAGCCCAGTAGAGCCCGACAGAGCCCGACAGAGCCCGACAGAGCCCGACAGGGCCCGACAGGGCCCGACAGGGCCCAGTAGAGCCCGACAGAGCCCGACAGGAACCGACAGAGCCCGACAGAGCCCGACAGGGCCCAGTAGAGCCGACAGAGCCCGACAGAGCACGACAGAGCCCGACAGAGCCCGACAGGGCCGACAGAGCCCAGACAGAGCCCGACAGGGCCCGACAGGGCCCGACAGAGCCCGACAGAACCCGACAGAGCCCGACAGAGCCCGACAGGGCCCGACAGGGCCCGACAGAGCCCGACAGGGCCCAGTAGAGCCCGACAGAGCCCGACAGAGCCCAGTAGAGCCCAGTAGAGCCCGACAGAGCCCGACAGAGCCCGACAGAGCCCAACAGAACCCGACAGAGCCCGACAGAGACCAGTTGAGCCCGACAGAGCCCGACAGAGCCCGACAGAGCCTGACAGGGCCCGACAGGGCCCGACAGAGCCCGACAGAGCCCAGTAGAGCCCGACAGAGCCCGACAGAGGCCCGACAGGGCCCAGTAGAGCCCGACAGAGCCCGACAGGGCCCGACAGAGCCCGACAGGGCCCGACAGGGCCCAGTAGAGCCCAGTAGAGCCCGACAGAGCCCAGTAGAGCCCGACAGAGCCCGACAGAGCCCTACAGAGCCCGACAGGGCCCGACAGGGCCCGACAGAGCCGACAGAGCCCGACAGAGCCCGACAGAGCCCGACAGGGCCCAACAGAGCCTGACAGAGCCCGACAGGGCCCAGTAGAGCCCGACAGAGCCCGACAGAGCCCGACAGAGCCCGACAGAGCCCAGTAGAGCCCGACAGAGCCCGACAGAGCCCGACAGAGCCCGACAGGGCCCGACAGGGCCCGACAGGGCCCGACAGAGCCCGACAGGGCCCGACAGGGCCCGACAGAGCCCGACAGAACCCCGACAGAGCCTGACAGAGCCCGACAGGGCCCGACAGGGACCGACAGAGCCCGACAGAGCCCGACAGGGCCCGACAGAGCCCGACAGAGCCCGACAGAGCCCGACAGGGACCGACAGGGCCCAGTAGAGCCCGACAGAGCCCGACAGGGCCCGACAGAGCCCAACAGAGCCCGACAGAGCCCGACAGGGCCCAGTAGAGCCCGACAGAGCCCGACAGAGCCCGACAGAGCCCGACAGGGCCCGACAGGGCCCGATAGAGCCCGACAGGGCCCGACAGGGCCCAGTAGAGCCCGACAGAGCCCGACAGAGCCCGACAGGGCCCGACAGGGCCCAACAGGGCCCAGTAGAGCCCGACAGAGCCCGACAGAGCCCAGTAGAGCCCAGTAGAGCCCGACAGAGCCCGACAGAGCCCGACAGGGCCCGACAGAGCCCGACAGAGCCCGACGGGGCCCGACAGAGCCCGACAGGGCCCGACAGGGCCCAGTAGAGCCCGACAGGGCCCGACAGAGCCCGACAGGGGCCCGACAGGGCCCAACAGGGCCCAGCAGAGCCCGACAGAGCCCGACAGAGCCCAGTAGAGCCCAGTAGAGCCCGACAGGGCCCGACAGGGCCCGCAGGGCCCAGTAGAGCCCGACAGAGCCCGACAGAGCCTGACAGAGCCCGACAGGGCCCGACAGGGCCCGACAGAGCCCGACAGAGCCCGACAGGGCCCAGTAGAGCCCGACAGAGCCCGACAGAGCCCGAGAGAGCCCGACAGGGCCCGACAGGGCCCGACAGGGCCCGACAGAGCCCGACAGGGCCCGACAGGGCCCGACAGGGCCCAGTAGAGCCCGATAGAGCCCGACAGAGCCCGACAGAGCCCGACAGAACCCGACAGAGCCCGACAGAGCCCGACAGGGCCCGACAGGGCCCGACAGAGCCCGACAGGGCCCGACAGAGCCCGACAGAGCCCGACAGGGCCCGACAGAGCCCGACAGAGCCCGACAGGGCCCGACAGAGCCCGACAGAGCCCGACAGAGCCCGACAGGGCCCAGTAGAGCCCGACAGGGCCCAGTAGAGCCCAGTAGAGCCCGACAGAGCCCGACAGAGCCCGACAGAGGCCCGATAGGGCCCGACAGGGCCCGACAGGGCCCAGTAGAGCCCGACAGAGCCCGACAGGGCCCGACAGAGCCCGACAGAGCCCGACAGAGCCCCGACAGGGCCCAGTAGAGCCCGACAGAGCCCGACAGAGCCCGACAGAGCCCGACAGGGCCCGACAGAGCTCGACAGAGCCCGACAGGGCCCGACAGGGCCCGACAGAGCCCGACAGAGCCCGACAGAGCCCGACAGGGCCCCACAGAGCCCGACAGAGCCCGACAGGGCCCAGTAGAGCCCGACAGAGCCCGACAGAGCCCGACAGAGCCCGACAGAGCCCAGTAGAGCCCGACAGAGCCCGACAGAGCCCGACAGGGCCCGACAGGGCCCGACAGAGCCCGACAGAGCCCGACAGGGCCCAGTAGAGCCCGACAGAGCCCGACAGAGCCTGACAGAGCCCGACAGGGCCCGACAGGGCCCGACAGAGCCCGACAGAGCCCGACAGGGCCCAGTAGAGCCCGACAGAGCCCGACAGAGCCCGACAGAGCCCGACAGGGCCCGACAGGGCCCGACAGAGCCCGACAGGGCCCGACAGAGCCCGACAGGGCCCGACAGGGCCCAGTAGAGCCCGATAGAGCCCGACAGAGCCCGACAGAGCCCGACAGAACCCGACAGAGCCCGACAGAGCCCGACAGGGCCCGACAGGGCCCGACAGAGCCCGACAGGGCCCGATAGAGCCCGACAGGGCCCGACAGAGCCCGACAGAGCCCGACAGGGCCTGACAGAGCCCGACAGAGCCCGACAGGGCCCAGTAGAGCCCGACAGAGCCCGACAGAGCCCGACAGAGCCCGACAGGGCCCGACAGAGCCCGACAGAGCCCGACAGGGCCCGACAGGGCCCGACAGAGCCCGACAGGGCCCGACAGAGCCCGACAGAGCCCGACAGAGCTCGACAGGGCCCCACAGAGCCCGACAGAGCCCGACAGGGCCCAGTAGAGCCCGACAGAGCCCGACAGAGCCCGACAGAGACCGACAGAGCCCGACAGAGCCCGACAGGGCCCGACAGAGCCCGACAGGGCCCGACAGAGCCCGACAGAGCCCGACAGGGCCCGACAGGGCCCGACAGAGCCCGACAGGGCCCGACAGGGCCCAGTAGAGCCCGATAGAGCCCGACAGAGCCCGATAGAGCCCGACAGAGCCCGACAGGGCCCAGTAGAGCCCGACAGAGCCCGACAGAGCCCGACAGGGCCCGACAGGGCCCGACAGGGCCCGACAGAGCCCGACAAAGCCCGACAGAGCCCGACAGGGCCCATTAGAGCCCGAAAGAGCCCGACAGAGCCCGACAGGGCCCGACAGAGCCCGACAGAGCCCAGTAGAGCCCGACAGAGCCCGACAGAGCCCGACAGAGCCCGACAGGGCCCAGTAGAGCCCTGTAGAACCCGACAGAGCCCAGTAGAGCCCGACAGAGCCCGACAGAGTCCGACAGAGCCCGACAGAACCCGACAGGGCCCGAGAGAGCCCGACAGAGCCCGACAGGGCCCGACAGAGCCCGACAGGGCCCAGTAGAGCCCGACAGAGCCCGACAGAGCCCAGTAGAGCCCGACAGAGCCGAGAGGGCCCGACAGAGCCCGACAGAGCCCGACAGAGCCCGACAGGGCCCGACAGAGCCCGACAGAGCCCGACAGAGCCCGACAGGGCCCAGTAGAGCCCGACAGAGCCCGACAGAGCCCGACAGAGCCCGACAGGGCCCAGTAGAGCCCGACAGAGCCCGACAGAGCCCGACAGAGCCCGACAGGGCCCGACAGAGCCCGACAGAGCCCGACAGAGCCCGACAGCGCCCGACAGGGCCCAGTAGAGCCCGACAGAGCCCGACAGAGCCCGACAGAGCCCGACAGGGCCCGACAGAGCCCGACAGAGCCCGACAGAGCCCGACAGGGACCGACAGGGGCCAGTAGAGCCCGACAGAGCCCGACAGGGCCCGACAGAGCCCAACAGAGCCCGACAGAGCCCGACAGGGCCCAGTAGAGCCCGACAGAGCCCGACAGAGCCCGACAGAGCCCGACAGGGCCCGACAGGGCCCGATAGAGCCCGACAGGGCCCGACAGGGCCCAGTAGAGCCCGACAGAGCCCGACAGAGCCCGACAGGGCCCGACAGGGCCCAACAGGGCCCAGTAGAGCCCGACAGAGCCCGACAGAGCCCAGTAGAGCCCAGTAGAGCCCGACAGAGCCCGACAGAGCCCGACAGGGCCCGACAGAGCCCGACAGAGCCCGACAGGGCCCGACAGGGCCCGACAGGGCCCAGTAGAGCCCGAAAGAGCCCGACAGAGCCCAGTAGAGCCCAGTAGAGCCCGACAGGGCCCGACAGGGCCCGACAGGGCCCAGTAGAGCCCGACAGAGCCCGACAGAGCCTGACAGAGCCCGACAGGGCCCGACAGGGCCCGACAGAGCCCGACAGAGCCCGACAGGGCCCAGTAGAGCCCGACAGAGCCCGACAGAGCCCGACAGAGCCCGACAGGGCCCGACAGGGCCCGACAGAGCCCGACAGGGCCCGACAGGGCCCAGTAGAGCCCGATAGAGCCCGACAGAGCCCGACAGAGCCCGACAGAACCCGACAGAGCCCGACAGAGCCCGACAGGGCCCGACAGGGCCCGACAGAGCCCGACAGGGCCCGATAGAGCCCGACAGGGCCCGACAGAGCCCGACAGAGCCCGACAGAGCCCGACAGGGCCCAGTAGAGCCCGACAGAGCCCGACAGGGCCCAGTAGAGCCCGACAGAGCCCAGTAGAGCCCAGTAGAGCCCGACAGAGCCCGACAGAGCCCGACAGAGCCCGACAGGGCCCGACAGGGCCCAGTAGAGCCCGACAGAGCCCGACAGGGCCCGACAGAGCCCGACAGAGCCCGACAGGGCCCGACAGAGCCCGACAGAGCCCGACAGGGCCCAGTAGAGCCCGACAGAGCCCGACAGAGCCCGACAGGGCCCGACAGAGCCCGACAGAGCCCGACAGGGCCCGACAGGGCCCGACAGAGCCCGACAGGGCCCGACAGGGCCCCACAGAGCCCGACAGAGCCCGACAGGGCCCAGTAGAGCCCGACAGAGCCCGACAGAGCCCGACAGAGCCCAGTAGAGCCCGACAGAGCCCGACAGAGCCCGACAGAGCCCGACAGGGCCCGACAGGGCCCGACAGAGCCCGACAGAGCCCGACAGGGCCCGACAGAGCCCGACAGAGCCCAGTAGAGCCCGACAGAGCCCGAAAGAGCCCGACAGGGCCCGACAGGGCCCGACAAAGCCCGACAGAGCCCGACAGAGCCCAGTAGAGCCCGACAGAGCCCGACAGAGCCCGACAGAGCCCGACAGGGCCCGACAGGGCCCGACAGAGCCCGACAGAGCCCGACAGGGCCCAGTAGAGCCCGACAGAGCCCGACAGAGCCCGACAGAGCCCGACAGAGCCCAGTAGAGCCCGACAGAGCCCGACAGAGCCCGACAGGGCCCGACAGGGCCCGACAGGGCCCGACAGAGCCCGACAGGGTCCGACAGGGCCCGACAGAGCCCAGTAGAGCCCGACAGAGCCCGACAGAGCCCGACAGGGCCCGACAGAGCCCGACAGAGCCCGACAGGGCCCGACAGGGCCCGACAGAGCCCGACAGGGCCCGACAGAGCCCGACAGGGCCCGACAGGGCCCAGTAGAGCCCGATAGAGCCCGACAGAGCCCGATAGAGCCCGACAGGGCCCGACAGAGCCCGACAGACCCCGACAGGGCCCAGTAGAGCCCGACAGAGCCCGACAGAGCCCGACAGGGCCCGACAGAGCCCGACAGGGCCCGACAGGGCCCGACAGGGCCCGACAGGGCCCAGTAGAGCCCGACAGAGCCCGACAGAGCCCGACAGGGCCCGACAGAGCCCGACAGGGCCCGACAGGGCCCGACAGGGCCCGACAGAGCCCGACAGGGCCCGACAGGGCCCGACAGAGCCCGACAGAGCCCGACAGAGCCCGACAGGGCCCAGTAGAGGCCGACAGAGCCCGACAGAGCCCGACAGAGCCCGACAGGGCCCAGTAGAGCCCGACAGAGCCCGACAGAGCCCGACAGAGCCCGACAGGGCCCGACAGGGCCCGACAGGGCCCAGTAGAGCCCGACAGAGCCCGACAGGGCCCGACAGAGCCCAGTAGAGCCCAGTAGAGCCCGACAGAGCCCGACAGAGCCCGACAGGGCCCGACAGAGCCCGACAGAGCCCGACAGGGCCCGACAGGGCCCAGTAGAGCCCGACAGGGCCCGACAGGGCCCGACAGGGCCCGACAGGGCCCGACAGGGCCCAGTAGAGCCCGACAGAGCCCGACAGGGCCCGACAGAGCCCGACAGAGCCCGACAGGGCCCGACAGAGCCCGACAGAGCCCGACAGAGCCCGACAGAGCCCGACAGGGCCCGACAGGGCCCGACAGGGCCCGACAGAGCCCGACAGAGCCCAGTAGAGCCCGACAGAGCCCGACAGGGCCCGACAGGGCCCGACAGGGCCCGACAGAGCCCGACAGAGCCCGACAGGGCCCGACAGGGCCCGACAGGGCCCAGTAGAGCCCGAAAGAGCCCGACAGAGCCCAGTAGAGCCCAGTAGAGCCCGACAGGGCCCGACAGGGCCCGACAGGGCCCAGTAGAGCCCGACAGAGCCCGACAGAGCCTGACAGAGCCCGACACGGCCCGACAGGGCCCGACAGAGCCCGACAGAGCCCGACAGGGCCCAGTAGAGCCCGACAGAGCCCGACAGAGCCCGACAGAGCCCGACAGGGCCCGACAGGGCCCGACAGAGCCCGACAGAGCCCGACAGGGCCCGACAGAGTTCGACAGGGCCCGACAGGGCCCGACAGGGCCCGACAGAGCCCGACAGAGCCCGACAGGGCCCGACAGAGCCCGACAGGGCCCGACAGAGCCCGAAAGAGCCCGACAGGGCCCGACAGGGCCCGACAGAGCCCGACAGGGCCCGATAGAGCCCGACAGGGCCCGACAGAGCCCGACAGAGCCCGACAGGGCCCGACAGAGCCCGACAGGGCCCAGTAGAGACCGACAGAGCCCAGTAGAGCCCAGTAGAGCCCGACAGAGCCCGACAGAGCCCGACAGGGCCCGACAGGGCCCGACAGGGCCCAGTAGAGCCCGACAGAGCCCGACAGGGCCCGACAGAGCCCGACAGAGCCCGACAGGGCCCGACAGAGCCCGACAGGGCCCGACAGGGCCCGACAGAGCCCGACAGGGCCCGACAGAGCCCGACAGGGCCCGACAGGGCCCAGTAGAGCCCGATAGAGCCCGACAGAGCCCGACAGAGCCCGACAGAACCCGACAGAGCCCGACAGAGCCCGACAGGGCCCGACAGGGCCCGACAGAGCCCGACAGGGCCCGATAGAGCCCGACAGGGCCCGACAGAGCCCGACAGAGCCCGACAGAGCCCGACAGAGCCCGACAGGGCCCAGTAGAGCCCGACAGAGCCCGACAGGGCCCAGTAGAGCCCGACAGAGCCCAGTAGAGCCCACTAGAGCCCGACAGAGCCCGACAGAGCCCGACAGAGCCCGACAGGGCCCGACAGGGCCCAGTAGAGCCCGACAGAGCCCGACAGGGCCCGACAGAGCCCGACAGAGCCCGACAGGGCCCGACAGAGCCCGACAGAGCCCGACAGGGCCCAGTAGAGCCCGACAGAGCCCGACAGAGCCCGACAGGGCCCGACAGAGCCCGACAGAGCCCGACAGGGCCCGACAGAGCCCGACAGGGCCCGACAGGGCCCCACAGAGCCCGACAGAGCCCGACAGGGCCCAGTAGAGCCCGACAGAGCCCGACAGAGCCCGACAGAGCCCAGTAGAGCCCGACAGAGCCCGACAGAGCCCGACAGAGCCCAACAGGGCCCGACAGGGCCCGACAGAGCCCGACAGAGCCCGACAGGGCCCGACAGAGCCCGACAGAGCCCAGTAGAGCCCGACAGAGCCCGACAGAGCCCGACAGGGCCCGACAGGGCCCGACAAAGCCCGACAGAGCCCGACAGAGCCCAGTAGAGCCCGACAGAGCCCGACAGAGCCCGACAGAGCCCGACAGGGCCCGACAGGGCCCGACAGAGCCCGACAGAGCCCGACAGGGCCCAGTAGAGCCCGACAGAGCCCGACAGAGCCCGACAGAGCCCGACAGAGCCCAGTAGAGCCCGACAGAGCCCGACAGAGCCCGACAGGGCCCGACAGGTCCCGACAGGGTCCGACAGAGCCCGACAGGGTCCGACAGGGCCCGACAGAGCCCAGTAGAGCCCGACAGAGCCCGACAGAGCCCGACAGAGCCCGACAGGGCCCGACAGAGCCCGACAGAGCCCGACAGGGCCCGACAGGGCCCGACAGAGCCCGACAGGGCCCGACAGAGCCCGACAGGGCCCGACAGGGCCCAGTAGAGCCCGATAGAGCCCGACAGAGCCCGATAGAGCCCGACAGGGCCCGACAGAGCCCGACAGACCCCGACAGGGCCCAGTAGAGCCCGACAGAGCCCGACAGAGCCCGACAGGGCCCGACAGGGCCCGACAGGGCCCGACAGGGCCCAGTAGAGCCCGACAGAGCTTGACAGAGCCCGACAGGGCCCGACAGAGCCCGACAGGGCCCGACAGGGCCCGACAGGGCCCGACAGAGCCCGACAGGGCCCGACAGGGCCCGACAGAGCCCGACAGAGCCCGACAGAGCCCGACAGGGCCCAGTAGAGGCCGACAGAGCCCGACAGAGCCCGACAGAGCCCGACAGGGCCCAGTAGAGCCCGACAGAGCCCGACAGAGCCCGACAGAGCCCGACAGGGCCCGACAGGGCCCGACAGGGCCCAGTAGAGCCCGACAGAGCCCGACAGGGCCCGACAGAGCCCAGTAGAGCCCAGTAGAGCCCGACAGAGCCCGACAGAGCCCAACAGGGCCCGACAGAGCCCGACAGAGCCCGACAGGGCCCGACAGGGCCCAGTAGAGCCCGACAGGGCCCGACAGGGCCCGACAGGGCCCAGTAGAGCCCGAAAGAGCCCGACAGAGCCCAGTAGAGCCCAGTAGAGCCCGACAGGGCCCGACAGGGCCCGACAGGGCCCAGTAGAGCCCGACAGAGCCCGACAGAGCCTGACAGAGCCCGACACGGCCCGACAGGGCCCGACAGAGCCCAACAGAGCCCGACAGGGCCCAGTAGAGCCCGACAGAGCCCGACAGAGCCCGACAGAGCCCGACAGGGCCCGACAGGGCCCGACAGAGCCCGACAGAGCCCGACAGGGCCCGACAGAGTTCGACAGGGCCCGACAGGGCCCGACAGGGCCCGACAGAGCCCGACAGAGCCCGACAGGGCCCGACAGAGCCCGACAGGGCCGGACAGAGCCCGAAAGAGCCCGACAGGGCCCGACAGGGCCCGACAGAGCCCGACAGGGCCCGATAGAGCCCGACAGGGCCCGACAGAGCCCGACAGAGCCCGACAGGGCCCGACAGAGCCCGACAGGGCCCAGTAGAGACCGACAGAGCCCAGTAGAGCCCAGTAGAGCCCGACAGAGCCCGACAGAGCCCGACAGGGCCCGACAGGGCCCGACAGGGCCCAGTAGAGCCCGACAGAGCCCGACAGGGCCCGACAGAGCCCGACAGGGCCCGACAGAGCCCGACAGAGCCCGACAGAGCCCGACAGAGCCCGACAGGGCCCGACAGGGCCCGACAGGGCCCGACAGAGCCCGACAGAGCCCAGTAGAGCCCGACAGAGCCCGACAGAGCCCGACA
Source organism: Caloenas nicobarica (assembly GCF_036013445.1). Lineage (NCBI taxonomy): Eukaryota > Metazoa > Chordata > Aves > Columbiformes > Columbidae > Caloenas > Caloenas nicobarica. Next base: position 12,892 of record NW_027017315.1, read on the forward strand.
GGGCCCGACAGGGCCCGACAGAGCCCGACAGAGCCCGACAGGGCCCGACAGGGCCCGACAGGGCCCAGTAGAGCCCGAAAGAGCCCGACAGAGCCCAGTAGAGCCCAGTAGAGCCCGACAGGGCCCGACAGGGCCCGACAGGGCCCAGTAGAGCCCGACAGAGCCCGACAGAGCCTGACAGAGCCCGACACGGCCCGACAGGGCCCGACAGAGCCCGACAGAGCCCGACAGGGCCCGACAGAGTTCGACAGGGCCCGACAGGGCCCGACAGGGCCCGACAGAGCCCGACAGAGCCCGACAGGGCCCGACAGGGCCCAGTAGAGCCCGACAGAGCCCGACAGGGCCCGACAGAGCCCGACAGAGCCCGACAGGGCCCGACAGAGCCCGACAGAGCCCGACAGAGCCCGACAGAGCCCGACAGGGCCCGACAGGGCCCGACAGGGCCCGACAGTGCCCGACAGGGCCCGACAGAGCCCGACAGAGCCCAGTAGAGCCCGACAGAGCCCGACAGAGCCCGACAGGGCCCGACAGGGCCCGACAGAGCCCGACAGAGCCCGACAGGGCCCGACAGGGCCCGACAGAGCCCAGTAGAGCCCGACAGAGCCCGACAGAGCCCGACAGAGCCCGACAGGGCCCGACAGGGCCCGACAGGGCCCAGTAGAGCCCGACAGAGCCCGACAGAGCCCGACAGAGCCCGACAGGGCCCGACAGAGCCCGACAGAGCCCGACAGGGCCCGACAGGGCCCGACAGAGCCCGACAGGGACCGACAGGGCCCAGTAGAGCCCGATAGAGCCCGACAGAGCCCGATAGAGCCCGACAGGGCCCGACAGAGCCCGACAGAGCCCGACAGAGCCCGACAGGGCCCGACAGAGCCCGACAGGGCCCGACAGAGCCCGACAGAGCCCGACAGGGCCCCACAGAGCCCGACAGAGCCCGACAGGGCCCAGTAGAGCCCGACAGAGCCCGACAGAGCCCGACAGAGCCCAGTAGAGCCCGACAGAGCCCGACAGAGCCCGACAGGGCCCGATAGAGCCCGACAGGGCCCGACAGAGCCCGACAGAGCCCGACAGGGCCCGACAGAGCCCGACAGGGCCCAGTAGAGACCGACAGAGCCCAGTAGAGCCCAGTAGAGCCCGACAGAGCCCGACAGAGCCCGACAGGGCCCGACAGGGCCCGACAGGGCCCAGTAGAGCCCGACAGAGCCCGACAGGGCCCGACAGAGCCCGACAGAGCCCGACAGGGCCCGACAGAGCCCGACAGGGCCCGACAGGGCCCGACAGAGCCCGACAGGGCCCGACAGAGCCCGACAGAGCCCGACAGGGCCCGACAGGGCCCGACAGGGCCCAGTAGAGCCCGAAAGAGCCCGACAGAGCCCAGTAGAGCCCAGTAGAGCCCGACAGGGCCCGACAGGGCCCGACAGGGCCCAGTAGAGCCCGACAGAGCCCGACAGAGCCTGACAGAGCCCGACACGGCCCGACAGGGCCCGACAGAGCCCGACAGAGCCCGACAGGGCCCAGTAGAGCCCGACAGAGCCCGACAGAGCCCGACAGAGCCCGACAGGGCCCGACAGGGCCCGACAGAGCCCGACAGAGCCCGACAGGGCCCGACAGAGTTCGACAGGGCCCGACAGGGCCCGACAGGGCCCGACAGAGCCCGACAGAGCCCGACAGGGCCCGACAGAGCCCGACAGGGCCCGACAGAGCCCGAAAGAGCCCGACAGGGCCCGACAGGGCCCGACAGAGCCCGACAGGGCCCGATAGAGCCCGACAGGGCCCGACAGAGCCCGACAGAGCCCGACAGGGCCCGACAGAGCCCGACAGGGCCCAGTAGAGACCGACAGAGCCCAGTAGAGCCCAGTAGAGCCCGACAGAGCCCGACAGAGCCCGACAGGGCCCGACAGGGCCCGACAGGGCCCAGTAGAGCCCGACAGAGCCCGACAGGGCCCGACAGAGCCCGACAGAGCCCGACAGGGCCCGACAGAGCCCGACAGGGCCCGACAGGGCCCGACAGAGCCCGACAGGGCCCGACAGAGCCCGACAGGGCCCGACAGGGCCCAGTAGAGCCCGATAGAGCCCGACAGAGCCCGACAGAGCCCGACAGAACCCGACAGAGCCCGACAGAGCCCGACAGGGCCCGACAGGGCCCGACAGAGCCCGACAGGGCCCGATAGAGCCCGACAGGGCCCGACAGAGCCCGACAGAGCCCGACAGAGCCCGACAGAGCCCGACAGGGCCCAGTAGAGCCCGACAGAGCCCGACAGGGCCCAGTAGAGCCCGACAGAGCCCAGTAGAGCCCACTAGAGCCCGACAGAGCCCGACAGAGCCCGACAGAGCCCGACAGGGCCCGACAGGGCCCAGTAGAGCCCGACAGAGCCCGACAGGGCCCGACAGAGCCCGACAGAGCCCGACAGGGCCCGACAGAGCCCGACAGAGCCCGACAGGGCCCAGTAGAGCCCGACAGAGCCCGACAGAGCCCGACAGGGCCCGACAGAGCCCGACAGAGCCCGACAGGGCCCGACAGAGCCCGACAGGGCCCGACAGGGCCCCACAGAGCCCGACAGAGCCCGACAGGGCCCAGTAGAGCCCGACAGAGCCCGACAGAGCCCGACAGAGCCCAGTAGAGCCCGACAGAGCCCGACAGAGCCCGACAGAGCCCAACAGGGCCCGACAGGGCCCGACAGAGCCCGACAGAGCCCGACAGGGCCCGACAGAGCCCGACAGAGCCCAGTAGAGCCCGACAGAGCCCGACAGAGCCCGACAGGGCCCGACAGGGCCCGACAAAGCCCGACAGAGCCCGACAGAGCCCAGTAGAGCCCGACAGAGCCCGACAGAGCCCGACAGAGCCCGACAGGGCCCGACAGGGCCCGACAGAGCCCGACAGAGCCCGACAGGGCCCAGTAGAGCCCGACAGAGCCCGACAGAGCCCGACAGAGCCCGACAGAGCCCAGTAGAGCCCGACAGAGCCCGACAGAGCCCGACAGGGCCCGACAGGTCCCGACAGGGTCCGACAGAGCCCGACAGGGTCCGACAGGGCCCGACAGAGCCCAGTAGAGCCCGACAGAGCCCGACAGAGCCCGACAGAGCCCGACAGGGCCCGACAGAGCCCGACAGAGCCCGACAGGGCCCGACAGGGCCCGACAGAGCCCGACAGGGCCCGACAGAGCCCGACAGGGCCCGACAGGGCCCAGTAGAGCCCGATAGAGCCCGACAGAGCCCGATAGAGCCCGACAGGGCCCGACAGAGCCCGACAGACCCCGACAGGGCCCAGTAGAGCCCGACAGAGCCCGACAGAGCCCGACAGGGCCCGACAGGGCCCGACAGGGCCCGACAGGGCCCAGTAGAGCCCGACAGAGCTTGACAGAGCCCGACAGGGCCCGACAGAGCCCGACAGGGCCCGACAGGGCCCGACAGGGCCCGACAGAGCCCGACAGGGCCCGACAGGGCCCGACAGAGCCCGACAGAGCCCGACAGAGCCCGACAGGGCCCAGTAGAGGCCGACAGAGCCCGACAGAGCCCGACAGAGCCCGACAGGGCCCAGTAGAGCCCGACAGAGCCCGACAGAGCCCGACAGAGCCCGACAGGGCCCGACAGGGCCCGACAGGGCCCAGTAGAGCCCGACAGAGCCCGACAGGGCCCGACAGAGCCCAGTAGAGCCCAGTAGAGCCCGACAGAGCCCGACAGAGCCCAACAGGGCCCGACAGAGCCCGACAGAGCCCGACAGGGCCCGACAGGGCCCAGTAGAGCCCGACAGGGCCCGACAGGGCCCGACAGGGCCCAGTAGAGCCCGAAAGAGCCCGACAGAGCCCAGTAGAGCCCAGTAGAGCCCGACAGGGCCCGACAGGGCCCGACAGGGCCCAGTAGAGCCCGACAGAGCCCGACAGAGCCTGACAGAGCCCGACACGGCCCGACAGGGCCCGACAGAGCCCAACAGAGCCCGACAGGGCCCAGTAGAGCCCGACAGAGCCCGACAGAGCCCGACAGAGCCCGACAGGGCCCGACAGGGCCCGACAGAGCCCGACAGAGCCCGACAGGGCCCGACAGAGTTCGACAGGGCCCGACAGGGCCCGACAGGGCCCGACAGAGCCCGACAGAGCCCGACAGGGCCCGACAGAGCCCGACAGGGCCGGACAGAGCCCGAAAGAGCCCGACAGGGCCCGACAGGGCCCGACAGAGCCCGACAGGGCCCGATAGAGCCCGACAGGGCCCGACAGAGCCCGACAGAGCCCGACAGGGCCCGACAGAGCCCGACAGGGCCCAGTAGAGACCGACAGAGCCCAGTAGAGCCCAGTAGAGCCCGACAGAGCCCGACAGAGCCCGACAGGGCCCGACAGGGCCCGACAGGGCCCAGTAGAGCCCGACAGAGCCCGACAGGGCCCGACAGAGCCCGACAGGGCCCGACAGAGCCCGACAGAGCCCGACAGAGCCCGACAGAGCCCGACAGGGCCCGACAGGGCCCGACAGGGCCCGACAGAGCCCGACAGAGCCCAGTAGAGCCCGACAGAGCCCGACAGAGCCCGACAGGGCCCGACAGGGCCCGACAGAGCCCGACAGAGCCCGACAGGGCCCGACAGGGCCCGACAGGGCCCAGTAGAGCCCGAAAGAGCCCGACAGAGCCCAGTAGAGCCCAGTAGAGCCCGACAGGGCCCGACAGGGCCCGACAGGGCCCAGTAGAGCCCGACAGAGCCCGACAGAGCCTGACAGAGCCCGACACGGCCCGACAGGGCCCGACAGAGCCCGACAGAGCCCGACAGGGCCCGACAGAGTTCGACAGGGCCCGACAGGGCCCGACAGGGCCCGACAGAGCCCGACAGAGCCCGACAGGGCCCGACAGGGCCCAGTAGAGCCCGACAGAGCCCGACAGGGCCCGACAGAGCCCGACAGAGCCCGACAGGGCCCGACAGAGCCCGACAGAGCCCGACAGAGCCCGACAGAGCCCGACAGGGCCCGACAGGGCCCGACAGGGCCCGACAGTGCCCGACAGGGCCCGACAGAGCCCGACAGAGCCCAGTAGAGCCCGACAGAGCCCGACAGAGCCCGACAGGGCCCGACAGGGCCCGACAGAGCCCGACAGAGCCCGACAGGGCCCGACAGGGCCCGACAGAGCCCAGTAGAGCCCGACAGAGCCCGACAGAGCCCGACAGAGCCCGACAGGGCCCGACAGGGCCCGACAGGGCCCAGTAGAGCCCGACAGAGCCCGACAGAGCCCGACAGAGCCCGACAGGGCCCGACAGAGCCCGACAGAGCCCGACAGGGCCCGACAGGGCCCGACAGAGCCCGACAGGGACCGACAGGGCCCAGTAGAGCCCGATAGAGCCCGACAGAGCCCGATAGAGCCCGACAGGGCCCGACAGAGCCCGACAGAGCCCGACAGAGCCCGACAGGGCCCGACAGAGCCCGACAGGGCCCGACAGAGCCCGACAGAGCCCGACAGGGCCCCACAGAGCCCGACAGAGCCCGACAGGGCCCAGTAGAGCCCGACAGAGCCCGACAGAGCCCGACAGAGCCCAGTAGAGCCCGACAGAGCCCGACAGAGCCCGACAGGGCCCGATAGAGCCCGACAGGGCCCGACAGAGCCCGACAGAGCCCGACAGGGCCCGACAGAGCCCGACAGGGCCCAGTAGAGACCGACAGAGCCCAGTAGAGCCCAGTAGAGCCCGACAGAGCCCGACAGAGCCCGACAGGGCCCGACAGGGCCCGACAGGGCCCAGTAGAGCCCGACAGAGCCCGACAGGGCCCGACAGAGCCCGACAGAGCCCGACAGGGCCCGACAGAGCCCGACAGGGCCCGACAGGGCCCGACAGAGCCCGACAGGGCCCGACAGAGCCCGACAGAGCCCGACAGGGCCCAGTAGAGCCCGATAGAGCCCGACAGAGCCCGACAGAGCCCGACAGAACCCGACAGAGCCCGACAGGGCCCGACAGAGCCCGACAGGGCCCGATAGAGCCCGACAGGGCCCGACAGAGCCCGACAGAGCCCGACAGAGCCCGACAGAGCCCGACAGGGCCCAGTAGAGCCCGACAGAGCCCGACAGGGCCCAGTAGAGCCCGACAGAGCCCAGTAGAGCCCAGTAGAGCCCGACAGAGCCCGACAGAGCCCGACAGAGCCCGACAGGGCCCGACAGGGCCCAGTAGAGCCCGACAGAGCCCGACAGGGCCCGACAGAGCCCGACAGAGCCCGACAGGGCCCAGTAGAGCCCGACAGAGCCCGACAGAGCCCGACAGGGCCCGACAGAGCCCGACAGAGCCCGACAGGGCCCGACAGGGCCCGACAGAGCCCGACAGGGCCCGACAGGGCCCCACAGAGCCCGACAGAGCCCGACAGGGCCCAGTAGAGCCCGACAGAGCCCGACAGAGCCCGACAGAGCCCAGTAGAGCCCGACAGAGCCCGACAGAGCCCGACAGAGCCCGACAGGGCCCGACAGGGCCCGACAGAGCCCGACAGAGCCCGACAGGGCCCGACAGAGCCCGACAGAGCCCAGTAGAGCCCGACAGAGCCCGACAGAGCCCGACAGGGCCCGACAGGGCCCGACAAAGCCCGACAGAGCCCGACAGAGCCCAGTAGAGCCCGACAGAGCCCGACAGAGCCCGACAGAGCCCGACAGGGCCCGACAGGACCCGACAGAGCCCGACAGAGCCCGACAGGGCCCAGTAGAGCCCGACAGAGCCCGACAGAGCCCGACAGAGCCCGACAGAGCCCAGTAGAGCCCGACAGAGCCCGACAGAGCCCGACAGGGCCCGACAGGGCCCGACAGGGCCCGACAGAGCCCGACAGGGTCCGACAGGGCCCGACAGAGCCCAGTAGAGCCCGACAGAGCCCGACAGAGCCCGACAGAGCCCGACAGGGCCCGACAGAGCCCGACAGAGCCCGACAGGGCCCGACAGGGCCCGACAGAGCCCGACAGGGCCCGACAGAGCCCGACAGGGCCCGACAGGGCCCAGTAGAGCCCGATAGAGCCCGACAGAGCCCGATAGAGCCCGACAGGGCCCGACAGAGCCCGACAGAGCCCGACAGGGCCCAGTAGAGCCCGACAGAGCCCGACAGAGCCCGACAGGGCCCGACAGAGCCCGACAGGGCCCGACAGGGCCCGACAGGGCCCGACAGGGCCCAGTAGAGCCCGACAGAGCCCGACAGAGCCCGACAGGGCCCGACAGAGCCCGACAGGGCCCGACAGGGCCCGACAGGGCCCGACAGAGCCCGACAGGGCCCGACAGGGCCCGACAGGGCCCGACAGAGCCCGACAGAGCCCGACAGAGCCCGACAGGGCCCAGTAGAGGCCGACAGAGCCCGACAGAGCCCGACAGAGCCCGACAGGGCCCAGTAGAGCCCGACAGAGCCCGACAGAGCCCGACAGAGCCCGACAGGGCCCGACAGGGCCCGACAGGGCCCAGTAGAGCCCGACAGAGCCCGACAGGGCCCGACAGAGCCCAGTAGAGCCCAGTAGAGCCCGACAGAGCCCGACAGAGCCCGACAGGGCCCGACAGAGCCCGACAGAGCCCGACAGGGCCCGACAGGGCCCAGTAGAGCCCGACAGGGCCCGACAGGGCCCGACAGGGCCCAGTAGAGCCCGAAAGAGCCCGACAGAGCCCAGTAGAGCCCAGTAGAGCCCGACAGGGCCCGACAGGGCCCGACAGGGCCCAGTAGAGCCCGACAGAGCCCGACAGAGCCTGACAGAGCCCGACACGGCCCGACAGGGCCCGACAGAGCCCGACAGAGCCCGACAGGGCCCAGTAGAGCCCGACAGAGCCCGACAGAGCCCGACAGAGCCCGACAGGGCCCGACAGGGCCCGACAGAGCCCGACAGAGCCCGACAGGGCCCGACAGAGTTCGACAGGGCCCGACAGGGCCCGACAGGGCCCGACAGAGCCCGACAGAGCCCGACAGGGCCCGACAGAGCCCGACAGGGCCCGACAGAGCCCGAAAGAGCCCGACAGGGCCCGACAGGGCCCGACAGAGCCCGACAGGGCCCGATAGAGCCCGACAGGGCCCGACAGAGCCCGACAGAGCCCGACAGGGCCCGACAGAGCCCGACAGGGCCCAGTAGAGACCGACAGAGCCCAGTAGAGCCCAGTAGAGCCCGACAGAGCCCGACAGAGCCCGACAGGGCCCGACAGGGCCCGACAGGGCCCAGTAGAGCCCGACAGAGCCCGACAGGGCCCGACAGAGCCCGACAGAGCCCGACAGGGCCCGACAGAGCCCGACAGGGCCCGACAGGGCCCGACAGGGCCCGACAGTGCCCGACAGGGCCCGACAGAGCCCGACAGAGCCCAGTAGAGCCCGACAGAGCCCGACAGAGCCCGACAGGGCCCGACAGGGCCCGACAGAGCCCGACAGAGCCCGACAGGGCCCGACAGGGCCCGACAGGGCCCAGTAGAGCCCGAAAGAGCCCGACAGAGCCCAGTAGAGCCCAGTAGAGCCCGACAGGGCCCGACAGGGCCCGACAGGGCCCAGTAGAGCCCGACAGAGCCCGACAGAGCCTGACAGAGCCCGACACGGCCCGACAGGGCCCGACAGAGCCCGACAGAGCCCGACAGGGCCCAGTAGAGCCCGACAGAGCCCGACAGAGCCCGACAGAGCCCGACAGGGCCCGACAGGGCCCGACAGAGCCCGACAGAGCCCGACAGGGCCCGACAGAGTTCGACAGGGCCCGACAGGGCCCGACAGGGCCCGACAGAGCCCGACAGAGCCCGACAGGGCCCGACAGAGCCCGACAGGGCCCGACAGAGCCCGAAAGAGCCCGACAGGGCCCGACAGGGCCCGACAGAGCCCGACAGGGCCCGATAGAGCCCGACAGGGCCCGACAGAGCCCGACAGAGCCCGACAGGGCCCGACAGAGCCCGACAGGGCCCAGTAGAGACCGACAGAGCCCAGTAGAGCCCAGTAGAGCCCGACAGAGCCCGACAGAGCCCGACAGGGCCCGACAGGGCCCGACAGGGCCCAGTAGAGCCCGACAGAGCCCGACAGGGCCCGACAGAGCCCGACAGAGCCCGACAGGGCCCGACAGAGCCCGACAGAGCCCGACAGAGCCCGACAGAGCCCGACAGGGCCCGACAGGGCCCGACAGGGCCCGACAGTGCCCGACAGGGCCCGACAGAGCCCGACAGAGCCCGACAGAGCCCAGTAGAGCCCGACAGAGCCCGACAGAGCCCGATAGAGCCCGACAGGGACCGACAGGGCCCAGTAGAGCCCGATAGAGCCCGACAGAGCCCGATAGAGCCCAGTAGAGCCCGACAGAGCCCGACAGGGCCCGACAGAGCCCGACAGGGACCGACAGGGCCCAGTAGAGCCCGATAGAGCCCGACAGAGCCCGATAGAGCCCGACAGGGCCCGACAGAGCCCGACAGAGCCCGACAGAGCCCGACAGGGCCCGACAGAGCCCGACAGGGCCCGACAGAGCGCGACAGAGCCCGACAGGGCCCCACAGAGCCCGACAGAGCCCGACAGGGCCCAGTAGAGCCCGACAGAGCCCGACAGAGCCCAGTAGAGCCCGACAGAGCCCGACAGAGCCCGACAGGGCCCGACAGGGCCCGACAGAGCCCGACAGAGCCCGACAGAGCCCGACAGGGCCCAGTAGAGCCCGACAGAGCCCGACAGAGCCCGACAGAGCCCAGTAGAGCCCGACAGAGCCTGACAGAGCCCGACAGGGCCCGACAGAGCCCGACAGAGCCCAGTAGAGCCCGACAGAGCCCGACAGAGCCCGACAGAGCCCGACAGGGACCGACAGCGCCCAGTAGAGCCCGACAGAGCCCGACAGGGCCCGACAGAGCCCGACAGAGCCCGACAGGGCCCGACAGAGCCCGACAGAGCCCGACAGGGCCCAGTAGAGCCCGACAGAGCCCGACAGGGACCGACAGAGCCCGACAGGGCCCGACAGGGCCCGACAGAGCCCGACAGAGCCCGACAGGGCCCGACAGAGCCCGACAGAGCCCGACAGGGCCCAGTAGAGCCCAGTAGAACCCGACAGAGCCCAGTAGAGCCCGACAGAGCCCGACAGAGCCCGACAGAGCCCGACAGAGCCCGACAGGGCCCGAGAGAGCCCGACAGAGCCCGACAGGGCCCGACAGAGCCCGACAGGGCCCAGTAGAGCCCGACAGAGCCCGACAAAGCCCGACAGAGCCCGACAGAGCCCAGTAGAGCCCGAAAGAGCCCGACAGAGCCCGACAGGGCCCGACAGAGCCCGACAGAGCCCAGTAGAGCCCGACAGAGCCCGACAGAGCCCGACAGAGCCCGACAGGGCCCAGTAGAGCCCAGTAGAACCCGACAGAGCCCAGTAGAGCCCGACAGAGCCCGACAGAGCCCGACAGAGCCCGACAGAGCCCGACAGGGCCCGAGAGAGCCCGACAGAGCCCGACAGGGCCCGACAGAGCCCGACAGGGCCCAGTAGAGCCCGACAGAGCCCGACAGAGCCCAGTAGAGCCCGACAGAGCCGAGAGGGCCCGACAGAGCCCGACAGAGCCCGACAGAGCCCGACAGGGCCCGACAGAGCCCGACAGAGCCCGACAGAGCCCGACAGGGCCCAGTAGAGCCCGACAGAGCCCGACAGAGCCCGACAGGGCCCAGTAGAGCCCGACAGAGCCCGACAGAGCCCGACAGAGCCCGACAGGGCCCGACAGAGCCCGACAGAGCCCGACAGAGCCCGACAGGGACCGACAGGGCCCAGTAGAGCCCGACAGAGCCCGACAGGGCCCGACAGAGCCCAACAGAGCCCGACAGAGCCCGACAGGGCCCAGTAGAGCCCGACAGAGCCCGACGGGGCCCGACAGAGCCCGACAGGGCCCGACAGAGCCCGACAGAGCCCGACAGGGCCCGACAGGGCCCAGTAGAGCCCGACAGAGCCCGACAGAGCCCGACAGGGCCCGACAGGGCCCAACAGGGCCCAGCAGAGCCCGACAGAGCCCGACAGAGCCCAGTAGAGCCCAGTAGAGCCCGACAGGGCCCGACAGGGCCCGACAGGGCCCAGTAGAGCCCGACAGAGCCCGACAGAGCCTGACAGAGCCCGACAGGGCCCGACAGGGCCCGACAGAGCCCGACAGAGCCCGACAGGGCCCAGTAGAGCCCGACAGAGCCCGACAGAGCCCGACAGAGCCCGACAGGGCCCGACAGGGCCCGACAGAGCCCGACAGAGCCCGACAGGGCCCGACAGGGCCCGACAGGGCCCAGTAGAGCCCGATAGAGCCCGACAGAGCCCGACAGAGCCCGACAGAACCCGACAGAGCCCGACAGAGCCCGACAGGGCCCGACAGGGCCCGACAGGGCCCGATAGAGCCCGACAGGGCCCGACAGAGCCCGACAGAGCCCGACAGGGCCCGACAGAGCCGGACAGAGCCCGACAGAGCCCGACAGGGCCCAGTAGAGCCCGACAGAGCCCAGTAGAGCCCGACAGAGCCCGACAGAGCCCGACAGAGCCCGACAGGGCCCGACAGGGCCCGACAGGGCCCAGTAGAGCCCGACAGAGCCCAACAGGGCCCGACAGAGCCCGACAGAGCCCGACAGGGCCCGACAGAGCCCGACAGAGCCCGACAGGGCCCAGTAGAGCCCGACAGAGCACGACAGAGCCCGACAGAGCCCGACAGGGCCCGACAGAGCCCGACAGAGCCCGACAGGGCCCGACAGGGCCCGACAGAGCCCGACAGGGCCCGACAGAGCCCGACAGAGCCCGACAGAGCCCGACAGGGCCCCACAGAGCCCGACAGAGCCCGACAGGGCCCAGTAGAGCCCGACAGAGCCCGACAGAGCCCGACAGAGCCCGACAGAGCCCAGTAGAGCCCGACAGAGCCCGACAGAGCCCGACAGGGCCCGACAGGGCCCGACAGAGCCCGACAGAGCCCGACAGGGCCCAGTAGAGCCCGACAGAGCCCGACAGAGCCCGACAGGGCCCAGTAGAGCCCGACAGAGCCCGACAGAGCCCGACAGAGCCCGACAGGGCCCGACAGAGCCCGACAGAGCCCGACAGAGCCCGACAGGGACCGACAGGGCCCAGTAGAGCCCGACAGAGCCCGACAGGGCCCGACAGAGCCCAACAGAGCCCGACAGAGCCCGACAGGGCCCAGTAGAGCCCGACAGAGCCCGACGGGGCCCGACAGAGCCCGACAGGGCCCGACAGAGCCCGACAGAGCCCGACAGGGCCCGACAGGGCCCAGTAGAGCCCGACAGAGCCCGACAGAGCCCGACAGGGCCCGACAGGGCCCAACAGGGCCCAGCAGAGCCCGACAGAGCCCGACAGAGCCCAGTAGAGCCCAGTAGAGCCCGACAGGGCCCGACAGGGCCCGACAGGGCCCAGTAGAGCCCGACAGAGCCCGACAGAGCCTGACAGAGCCCGACAGGGCCCGACAGGGCCCGACAGAGCCCGACAGAGCCCGACAGGGCCCAGTAGAGCCCGACAGAGCCCGACAGAGCCCGACAGAGCCCGACAGGGCCCGACAGGGCCCGACAGAGCCCGACAGAGCCCGACAGGGCCCGACAGAACCCGACAGGGCCCGACAGGGCCCGACAGGGCCCAGTAGAGCCCGATAGAGTCCGACAGAGCCCGACAGAGCCCGACAGAACCCGACAGAGCCCGACAGAGCCCGACAGGGCCCGACAGGGCCCGACAGAGCCCGACAGGGCCCGATAGAGCCCGACAGGGCCCGACAGAGCCCGACAGAGCCCGACAGGGCCCGACAGAGCCCGACAGAGCCCGACAGAGCCCGACAGGGCCCAGTAGAGCCCGACAGAGCCCAGTAGAGCCCAGTAGAGCCCGACAGAGCCCGACAGAGCCCGACAGAGCCCGACAGGGCCCGACAGGGCCCGACAGGGCCCAGTAGAGCCCGACAGAGCCTGACAGGGCCCGACAGAGCCCGACAGAGCCCGACAGGGCCCGACAGAGCCCGACAGAGCCCGACAGGGCCCAGTAGAGCCCGACAGAGCCCGACAGAGCCCGACAGAGCCCGACAGGGCCCGACAGAGCCCGACAGAGCCCGACAGGGCCCGACAGGGCCCGACAGAGCCCGACAGGGCCCGACAGAGCCCGACAGAGCCCGACAGAGCCCGACAGGGCCCCACAGAGCCCGACAGAGCCCGACAGGGCCCAGTAGAGCCCGACAGAGCCCGACAGAGCCCGACAGAGCCCGACAGAGCCCAGTAGAGCCCGACAGAGCCCGACAGAGCCCGACAGGGCCCGACAGGGCCAGACAGAGCCCGACAGAGCCCGACAGGGCCCAGTAGAGCCCGACAGAGCCCGACAGAGCCCGACAGAGCCCGACAGGGCCCGACAGAGCCCAGTAGAGCCCGACAGAGCCCGACAGAGCCCGACAGAGCCCGACAGGGCCCGACAGAGCCCGACAGGGCCCGACAGAGCCCGACAGAGCCCGACAGGGCCCGACAGGGCCCGACAGAGCCCGACAGGGCCCGACAGGGCCCAGTAGAGCCTGATAGAGCCCGACAGAGCCCGATAGAGCCCGACAGAGCCCGACAGGGCCCAGTAGAGCCCGACAGAGCCCGACAGAGCCCGACAGGGCCCGACAGGGCCTGACAGGGCCCGACAGAGCCCGACAGGGCCCGACAGAGCCCGACAGGGCCCGACAGAGCCCAGTAGAGCCCGATAGAGCCCAACAGAGCCCGACAGAGCCCGACAGGGCCCGACAGAGCCCGACAGAGCCCGACAGGGCCCAGTAGAGCCCGACAGAGCCCGACAGAGCCCGACAGGGCCCGACAGAGCCCGACAGAGCCCGACAGAGCCCGACAGAGCCCGACAGCGCCCGACAGGGCCCAGTAGAGCCCGACAGAGCCCGACAGGGCCCGACAGAGCCCGACAGGGCCCAGTAGAGCCCGACAGAGCCCGACAGAGCCCGACAGTGCCCGACAGAGCCAAGTAGAGCCTGACAGAGCCCGACAGAGCCCGACAGCGCCCGACAGTGCCCAGTAGAGCCCGACAGAGCCCGACAGAGCCCAGTAGAGCCCGACAGAGCCCGACAGAGCCCGACAGGGCCCGACAGGGCCCGACAGAGCCCGACAGAGCCCGACAGGGCCCGACAGGGCCCGACAGGGCCCAGTAGAGCCCGACAGAGCACGACAGAGCCCGACAGAGCCCGACAGGGCCCGACAGAGCCCGACAGGGCCCGACAGAGCCCGACAGGGCCCAGTAGAGCCCGACAGAGCCCGACAGAGCCCGACAGGGCCCGACAGGGCCCGACAGAGCCCGACAGAGCCCGACAGGGCCCAGTAGAGCCCGACAGAGCCCGACAGAGCCCGACAGAGCCCGACAGGGCCCGACAGAGCCCAGTAGAGCCCGACAGAGCCCGACAGAGCCCGACAGAGCCCGACAGGGCCTGACAGGGCCCGACAGAGCCCGACAGGGCCCGACAGAGCCCGACAGGGCCCGACAGAGCCCAGTAGAGCCCGATAGAGCCCAACAGAGCCCGACAGAGCCCGACAGGGCCCGACAGAGCCCGACAGAGCCCGACAGGGCCCAGTAGAGCCCGACAGAGCCCGACAGAGCCCGACAGGGCCCGACAGAGCCCGACAGAGCCCGACAGAGCCCGACAGAGCCCGACAGCGCCCGACAGGGCCCAGTAGAGCCCGACAGAGCCCGACAGGGCCCGACAGAGCCCGACAGGGCCCAGTAGAGCCCGACAGAGCCCGACAGAGCCCGACAGTGCCCGACAGAGCCAAGTAGAGCCTGACAGAGCCCGACAGAGCCCGACAGCGCCCGACAGTGCCCAGTAGAGCCCGACAGAGCCCGACAGAGCCCAGTAGAGCCCGACAGAGCCCGACAGAGCCCGACAGGGCCCGACAGGGCCCGACAGAGCCCGACAGAGCCCGACAGGGCCCGACAGGGCCCGACAGGGCCCAGTAGAGCCCGACAGAGCACGACAGAGCCCGACAGAGCCCGACAGGGCCCGACAGAGCCCGACAGGGCCCGACAGAGCCCGACAGGGCCCAGTAGAGCCCGACAGAGCCCGACAGAGCCCGACAGGGCCCGACAGGGCCCGACAGAGCCCGACAGAGCCCGACAGGGCCCAGTAGAGCCCGACAGAGCCCGACAGAGCCCGACAGAGCCCGACAGGGCCCGACAGAGCCCAGTAGAGCCCGACAGAGCCCGACAGAGCCCGACAGAGCCCGACAGGGCCCGACAGAGCCCGACAGGGCCCGACAGAGCCCGACAGAGCCCGACAGGGCCCGACAGGGCCCGACCGAGCCCGACAGGGCCCGACAGGGCCCAGTAGAGCCTGATAGAGCCCGACAGAGCCCGATAGAGCCCGACAGAGCCCGACAGGGCCCAGTAGAGCCCGACAGAGCCCGACAGAGCCCGACAGGGCCCGACAGGGCCCGACAGGGCCCGACAGAGCCCGACAGGGCCCGACAGAGCCCGACAGGGCCCGACAGGGCCCAGTAGAGCCCGATAGAGCCCGACAGAGACCGACAGAGCCCATCAGGGCCCGACAGAGCCCGACAGAGCCCGACAGGGCCCAGTAGAGCCCGACAGAGCCCGACAGAGCCCGACAGGGCCCGACAGAGCCAGACAGAGCCCGACAGAGCCCGACAGAGCCCGACAGCGCCCGACAGGGCCCAGTAGAGCCCGACAGAGCTCGACAGGGCCCGACAGAGCCCGACAGAGCCCAGTAGAGCCCGACAGAGCCCGACAGAGCCCGACAGGGCCCGACAGAGCCAAGTAGAGCCTGACAGAGCCCGACAGAGCCCGACAGAGCCCGACAGGGCCCGACAGGGCCCGACAGAGCCCGACAGAGCCCGACAGGGCCCGACAGGGCCCGACAGAGCCCAGTAGAGCCCGACAGAGCACGACAGAGCCCGACAGAGCCCGACAGGGCCCGACAGAGCCCGACAGGGCCCGACAGAGCCCGACAGAGCCCGACAGGGCCCGACACGGCCCGACAGAGCCCGACAGGGCCCGACAGGGCCCAGTAGAGCCCGATAGAGCCCGACAGAGCCCGATAGAGCCCGACAGAGCCCGACAGGGCCCGACAGGGCCCGACAGGGCCCAGTAGAGCCCGACAGAGCCCGACAGGGCCCGACAGAGCCCGACAGAGCCCGACAGGGCCCGACAGAGCCCGACAGAGCCCGACAGGCCCCAGTAGAGCCCGACAGAGCCGGACAGAGCCCGACAGAGCCCGACAGGGCCCGACAGAGCCCGACAGAGCCCGACAGGGCCCGACAGGGCCCGACAGAGCCCGACAGGGCCCGACAGAGCCCGACAGAGCCCGACAGAGCCCGACAGGGCCCCACAGAGCCCGACAGAGCCCGACAGGGCCCAGTAGAGCCCGAGAGAGCCCGACAGAGCCCGACAGAGCCCGACAGAGCCCAGTAGAGCCCGACAGAGCCCGACAGAGCCCATTAGAGCCCGACAGAGCCCGACAGAGCCCGACAGAGCCCGACAGGGCCCATTAGAGCCCGACAGAGCCCGACAGAGCCCGACAGAGCCCGACAGGGCCCGACAGAGCCCGACAGGGCCCATTAGAGCCCGACAGAGCCCGACAGAGCCCGACAGAGCCCGACAGAGCCCCACAGAGCCCGACAGAGCCCGACAGGGCCCATTAGAGCCCGACAGAGCCCGACAGAGCCCGACAGAGCCCGACAGGGCCCGACAGAGCCCGACAGAGCCCGACAGGGCCCGACAGGGCCCAGTAGAGCCCGACAGAGCCAAACAGGGCCCGACAGAGCCCGACAGAGCCCGACAGAGCCCGACAGGGCCCAGTAGAGCCCGACAGAGCCCGACAGAGCCCGACAGAGCCCGACAGGGCCCGACAGAGCCCGACAGAGCCCGACAGGGCCCGACAGAGCCCGACAGAGCCCGACAGGGCCCAGTAGAGCCCGACAGAGCCCGACAGAGCCCGACAGAGCCCGACAGAGCCCAGTAGAGCCCGACAGAGCCCGACAGAGCCCGACAGAGCCCGACAGGGCCCGACAGAGCCCGACAGAGCCCGACAGGGCCCGACAGAGCCCGACAGGGCCCAGTAGAGCCCGACAGAGCCCGATAGAGCCCGACAGGGCCCGACAGGGCCCGACAGGGCCCAGTAGAGCCCGACAGAGCCTGACAGAGCCCAGTAGAGCCCAGTAGAGCCCGACAGAGCCCGACAGAGCCCGACAGAGCCCGACAGGGCCCGACAGGGCCCGACAGAGCCCGACAGGGCCCGACAGGGCCCGACAGGGCCCAGTAGAGCCCGAAAGAGCCCGACAGAGCCCAGTAGAGCCCGAAATAGCCCGACAGAGCCCAGTAGAGCCCAGTAGAGCCCGACAGGGCCCGACAGGGCCCGACAGGGCCCATTAGAGCCCGACAGAGCCCGACAGAGCCCGACAGAGCCCGACAGGGCCCGACAGGGCCCGACAGAGCCCGACAGAGCCCGACAGGGCCCAGTAGAGCCCGACAGAGCCCGACAGAGCCCGACAGAGCCCGACAGGGCCCGACAGAGCCCAGTAGAGCCCGACAGAGCCCGACAGAGCCCGACAGAGCCCGACAGGGCCCGACAGAGCCCGACAGGGCCCGACAGAGCCCGACAGAGCCCGACAGGGCCCGACAGGGCCTGACCGAGCCCGACAGGGCCCGACAGGGCCCAGTAGAGCCTGATAGAGCCCGACAGAGCCCGATAGAGCCCGACAGAGCCCGACAGGGACCAGTAGAGCCCGACAGAGCCCGACAGAGCCCGACAGGGCCCGACAGGGCCCGACAGGGCCCGACAGAGCCCGACAGGGCCCGACAGAGCCCGACAGGGCCCGACAGGGCCCAGTAGAGCCCGATAGAGCCCGACAGAGCCCGACAGAGCCCATCAGGGCCCGACAGAGCCCGACAGAGCCCGACAGGGCCCAGTAGAGCCCGACAGAGCCCGACAGAGCCCGACAGGGCCCGACAGAGCCCGACAGAGCCCGACAGAGCCCGACAGCGCCCGACAGGGCCCAGTAGAGCCCGACAGAGCTCGACAGGGCCCGACAGAGCCCGACAGAGCCCAGTAGAGCCCGACAGAGCCCGACAGAGCCCGACAGGGCCCGACAGAGCCAAGTAGAGCCTGACAGAGCCCGACAGAGCCCGACAGAGCCCGACAGGGCCCGACAGGGCCCGACAGAGCCCGACAGAGCCCGACAGGGCCCGACAGGGCCCGACAGAGCCCAGTAGAGCCCGACAGAGCACGACAGAGCCCGACAGAGCCCGACAGGGCCCGACAGAGCCCGACAGGGCCCGACAGAGCCCGACAGAGCCCGACAGGGCCCGACACGGCCCGACAGAGCCCGACAGGGCCCGACAGGGCCCAGTAGAGCCCGATAGAGCCCGACAGAGCCCGATAGAGCCCGACAGAGCCCGACAGGGCCCGACAGGGCCCGACAGGGCCCAGTAGAGCCCGACAGAGCCCGACAGGGCCCGACAGAGCCCGACAGAGCCCGACAGGGCCCGACAGAGCCCGACAGAGCCCGACAGGCCCCAGTAGAGCCCGACAGAGCCGGACAGAGCCCGACAGAGCCCGACAGGGCCCGACAGAGCCCGACAGAGCCCGACAGGGCCCGACAGGGCCCGACAGAGCCCGACAGAGCCCGACAGAGCCCGACAGGGCCCCACAGAGCCCGACAGAGCCCGACAGGGCCCAGTAGAGCCCGAGAGAGCCCGACAGAGCCCGACAGAGCCCGACAGAGCCCAGTAGAGCCCGACAGAGCCCGACAGCGCCCGACAGGGCCCAGTAGAGCCCGACAGAGCCCGACAGAGCCCGACAGAGCCCGACAGGGCCCATTAGAGCCCGACAGAGCCCGACAGAGCCCGACAGAGCCCGACAGGGCCCGACAGAGCCCGACAGAGCCCGACAGGGCCCGACAGGGCCCAGTAGAGCCCGACAGAGCCAAACAGGGCCCGACAGAGCCCGACAGAGCCCGACAGAGCCCGACAGGGCCCAGTAGAGCCCGACAGAGCCCGACAGAGCCCGACAGAGCCCGACAGGGCCCGACAGAGCCCGACAGAGCCCGACAGGGCCCAGTAGAGCCCGACAGAGCCCGACAGAGCCCGACAGAGCCCGACAGAGCCCAGTAGAGCCCGACAGAGCCCGACAGAGCCCGACAGAGCCCGACAGGGCCCGACAGAGCCCGACAGAGCCCGACAGGGCCCGACAGAGCCCGACAGGGCCCAGTAGAGCCCGACAGAGCCCGATAGAGCCCGACAGGGCCCGACAGGGCCCGACAGGGCCCAGTAGAGCCCGACAGAGCCTGACAGAGCCCAGTAGAGCCCAGTAGAGCCCGACAGAGCCCGACAGAGCCCGACAGAGCCCGACAGGGCCCGACAGGGCCCGACAGAGCCCGACAGGGCCCAGTAGAGCCCGAAAGAGCCCGACAGAGCCCAGTAGAGCCCGAAATAGCCCGACAGAGCCCAGTAGAGCCCAGTAGAGCCCGACAGGGCCCGACAGGGCCCGACAGGGCCCATTAGAGCCCGACAGAGCCCGACAGAGCCTGACAGAGCCCGACAGGGCCCGACAGGGCCCGACAGAGCCCGACAGAGCCCGACAGGGCCCAGTAGAGCCCGACAGAGCCCGACAGAGCCCGACAGGGCCCGACAGAGCCCGACAGAGCCCGACAGGGCCCGACAGGGCCCGACAGGGCCCAGTAGAGCCCGATAGAGCCCGACAGAGCCCGACAGAGCCCGACAGGGCCCGACAGAGCCCGACAGAGCCCGACAGGGCCCGACAGGGCCCGACAGAGCCCGACAGGGCCCGATAGAGCCCGAAAGGCCCGACAGAGCCCGACAGAGCCCGACAGGGCACGACAGAGCCCGACAGAGCCCGACAGGGCCCGACAGAGCCCGACAGAGCCCGACAGAGCCCGACAGGGCCCAGTAGAGCCCGACAGAGCCCAGTAGAGCCCAGTAGAGCCCGACAGAGCCCGACAGAGCCCGACAGAGCCCGACAGGGCCCGACAGGGCCCGACAGGGCCCAGTAGAGCCCGACAGAGCCCGACAGGGCCCGACAGAGCCCGACAGAGCCCGAGAGGGCCCAGTAGAGCCCGACAGAGCCCGACAGAGCCCGACAGAGCCCGACAGGGCCCGACAGGGCCCGACAGAGCCCGACAGGGCCCGACAGAGCCCGACAGAGCCCGACAGAGCCCGACAGGGCCCCACAGAGCCCGAAAGAGCCCGACAGGGCCCAGTAGAGACCGACAGAGCCCGACAGAGCCCGACAGAACCCGACAGAGCCCAGTAGAGCCCGACAGAGCCCGACAGAGCCCGACAGAGCCCGACAGGGCCCGACAGGGCCCGACAGGGCCCAGTAGAGCCCGACAGAGCCCGACAGAGCCCGACAGAGCCCGACAGAGCCCAGTAGAGCCCGACAGAGCCCGACAGAGCCCGACAGGGCCCGACAGGGCCCGACAGGGCCCGACAGAGCCCAGTAGAGCCCAAAAGAGCCCGACAGAGCCCGACAGAGCCCGACAGGGCCCGACAGGGCCCGACATGGCCCAGTAGAGCCCGACAGAGCCCGACAGAGCCCGACAGGGCCCGACAGGGCCCGACAGGGCCCGACAGGACCCGACAGGGCCCGACAGAGCCCAACAGGGCCCGACAGAGCCCGACAGGGCCCGACAGGGCCCAGTAGAGCCCGACAGAGCCCGACAGGGCCCGACAGGGCCCGACAGAGCCCGACAGAGCCCAGTAGAGCCCGACAGAGCCCAGTAGAGCCCAGTAGAGCCCGACAGAGCCCGACAGAGCCCGACAGAGCCCGACAGGGCCCGACAGGGCCCAGTAGAGCCCGACAGAGCCCGACAGGGCCCGACAGGACCCGACAGAGCCCGACAGAGCCCAGTAGAGCCCGACAGAGCCCGACAGAGCCCGACAGAGCCCGACAGGGCCCGACAGGGCCCGACAGGGCCCAGTAGAGCCCGACAGAGCCCGACAGAGCCCGACAGAGCCTGACAGAGCCCGACAGAGCCCGACAGGGCCCAGTAGAGCCCGACAGAGCCCGACAGAGCCCGACAGGGCCCGACAGAGCCCGACAGGGCCCGACAGGGCCCAGTAGAGCCCGACAGAGCCCGACAGAGCCCGACAGAGCCCGACAGGGCCCGACAGAGCCCGACAGAGCCCGACAGGGCCCGACAGGGCCCGACAGGACCCAGAAGAGCCCGACAGAGCCCGACAGAGCCCGACAGAGCCCGACAGGGCCCGACAGGGCCCGACAGAGCCCAGTAGAGCCCGACAGAGCCCGACAGAGCCCGACAGGGCCCGACAGGGCCCAGTAGAGCCCGACAGAGCCCGACAGAGCCCGACAGGGCCCGACAGAGCCCGACAGAGCCCGACAGAGCCCGACAAGGCCCGACAGGGCCCAGTAGAGCCCGACAGAGCCCGACAGAGCCCGACAGAACCCGTCAGAGCCCGACAGAGCCCGACAGAGCCCGACAGAGCCCAGCAGAGCCCAGTAGAGCCCGACAGAGCCCGACAGAGCCCGACAGGGCCCAACAGGGCCCGACAGGGCCCAGTAGAGCCCGACAGAGCCCGACAGGGCCCGACAGGGCCCGACAGGGCCCAGTAGAGCCCGACAGAGCCCGACAGAGCCCGACAGAGCCCGACAGGGCCCAGTAGAGCCCGACAGAGCCCGACAGGACCCGACAGGGCCCAGTAGAGCCCGACAGAGCCCGACAGGGCCCGACAGGGCCCAGTAGACCCCGACAGAGCCCGACAGAGCCTGACAGAGCCCGACAGAGCCGAGTAGAGCCCGACAAAGCCCGACAGGGCCCGACAGGGCCCGACAGGGCCCAGTAGAGCCCGACAGAGCCCGACAGAGCCCAGTAGAGCCCAGTAGAGCCCGACAGAGCCCGACAGAGCCCGACAGAGCCCGACAGGGCCCGACAGGGCCCGACAGAGCCCGACAGAGCCCGACAGGGCCCAGTAGAGCCCGACAGAGCCCGACAGAGCCCGACAGAGCCCGACAGAGCCCGACAGGGCCCAGTAGAGCCCGACAGAGCCCGACAGAGCCCGACAGAGCCCAGTAGAGCCCAGAAGAGCCCGAAAGAGCCCGACAGGGCCCGACAGGGCCCGACAGGGCCCAGTAGAGCCCGACAGAGCCTGGACAGGGCCCGACAGGGCCCGACAGGGCCCAGTAGAGCCAGACAGACCCCGAAAGAGCCCGACAGAGCCCGACAGGGCCCGACAGAGCCCGACAGGGCCCAGTAGAGCCCGACAGAGCCCGACAGAGCCCGACAGAGCCTGACAGAGCCCGACAGGGCCCGACAGGGCCCGACAGAGCCCTACAGAGCCCGACAGGGCCCAGTAGAGCCCGACAGAGCCCGACAGAGCCCGACAGAGCCCGACAGGGCCCGACAGGGCCCAGTAGAGCCCGACAGAGCCCGACAGAGCCCGACAGAGCCCGACAGGGCCCGACAGAGCCCGACAGAGCCCGACAGGGCCCGACAGGGCCCGACAGGACCCAGAAGAGCCCGACAGAGCCCGACAGAGCCCGACAGGGCCCGACAGGGCCCGACAGTGCCCGACAGAGCCCGACAGGGCCCGACAGGGCCCGACAGAGCCCAGTAGAGCCCGACAGAGCCCGACAGAGCCCGACAGAGCCCGACAGGGCCCAGTAGAGCCCGACAGAGCCCGACAGAGCCCGACAGAGCCCGACAGAGCCCGATAGGGCCCGACACGGCCCGACAGAGCCCAGTAGAGCCCGACAGAGCCCGACAGAGCCCGACAGGGCCCGACAGGGCCCAGTAGAGCCCGACAGAGCCCGACAGAGCCCGACAGAGCCCGACAGAGCCCGACAGGACCCGACAGAGCCCGACAGAGCCCGACAGAGCCCGACAAGGCCCGACAGGGCCCAGTAGAGCCCGACAGAGCCCGACAGAGCCCGACAGAACCCGTCAGAGCCCGACAGAGCCCGACAGGGCCCGACAGAGCCCAGTAGAGCCCAGTAGATCCCGACAGAGCCCGACAGAGCCCGACAGGGCCCGACAGGGCCCGACAGGGCCCAGTAGAGCCCGACAGAGCCCGACAGGGCCCGACAGGGCCCGACAGGGCCCAGTAGAGCCCGACAGAGCCCGACAGAGCCCGACAGAGCCCGACAGGGCCCAGTAGAGCCCGACAGAGCCCGACAGGGCCCGACAGGGCCCAGTAGAGCCCGACAGAGCCCGACAGGGCCCGACAGGGCCCAGTAGAGCCCGACAGAGGCCGACAGAGCCTGACAGAGCCCGACAGAGCCGAGTAGAGCCCGACAAAGCCCGACAGGGCCCGACAGGGCCCGACAGGGCCCAGTAGAGCCCGACAGAGCCCGACAGAGCCCAGTAGAGCCCAGTAGAGCCCGACAGAGCCCGACAGAGCCCGACAGGGCCCGACAGGGCCCGACAGAGCCCGACAGAGCCCGACAGGGCCCAGTAGAGCCCGACAGAGCCCGACAGAGCCCGACAGAGCCCGACAGGGCCCAGTAGAGCCCGACAGAGCCCGACAGAGCCCGACAGAGCCCAGTAGAGCCCGACAGAGCCCAGTAGAGCCCGACAGAGCCCGACAGGGCCCGACAGGGCCCAGTAGAGCCCGACAGAGCCCGACAGAGCCCGACAGAGCCTGACAGAGCCCGACAGGGCCCGACAGGGCCCGACAGAGCCCTACAGAGCCCGACAGGGCCAGTAGAGCCCGACAGAGCCCGACAGAGCCCGACAGAGCCCGACAGGGCCCGACAGGGCCCAGTAGAGCCCGACAGAGCCCGACAGAGCCCGACAGAGCCCGACAGGGCCCGACAGAGCCCGACAGAGCCCGACAGGGCCCGACAGGGCCCGACAGGACCCAGAAGAGCCCGACAGAGCCCGACAGAGCCCGACAGGGCCCGACAGGGCCCGACAGAGCCCGACAGAGCCCGACAGGGCCCGACAGAGCCCGACAGAGCCCGACAAGGCCCGACAGGACCCAGAAGAGCCCGACAGAGCCCGACAGGGCCCGACAGGGCCCGACAGAGTCCGACAGGGCCCGACAGGGCCCGACAGGGCCCGACAGAGCCCAGTAGAGCCCGACAGAGCCCGACAGAGCCCGACAGAGACCGACAGGGCCCAGTAGAGCCCGACAGAGCCCGACAGAGCCCGACAGAGCCCGACAGGGCCCGACAGAGCCCGACAGAGCCCGACAAGGCCCGACAGGGCCCAGTAGAGCCCGACAGAGCCCGACAGAGCCCGACAGAACTCGTCAGAGCCCGACAGAGCCCGACAGAGCCCAGTAGAGCCCAGTAGAGCCCGACAGAGCCCGACAGAGCCCGACAGGGCCCGACAGAGCCAGACAGAGCCCGACAGGGCCCGACAGGGCCCGACAGGGAACAGTAGAGCCCAGTAGAGTCCGACAGGGCCCGACAGGGCCCAACAGAGCCCGACAGAGCCCGACAGAGCCCGACAGAGCCCGACAGAACCCGACAGAGCCCGACAGAGCCCGACAGGGCCCAGTAGAGCCCAGTAGAGCCCGACAGAGCCCAGTAGAGCCCGACAGAGCCCGACAGAGCCCGACAGAGCCCGACAGGGCCCGACAGAGCCCGACAGAGCCCGACAGGGCCCGACAGGGCCCGACAGGGCCGGACAGAACCCGACAGAGCCCGACAGAGCCCGACAGGGCCCGACAGGGCCCGACAGAGCCCAACAGAGCCCGACAGAGCCCGACAGATCCCGACAGAGCCCAGTAGAGCCCGACAGAGCCCGACAGAGCCCAACAGAGCCCGACAGGGCCCAGTAGAGCCCGACAGAGCCCGACAGAGCCCAACAGAGCCCAGTAGAGCCCGACAGAGCACGACAGAGCCCGACAGAGCCCAACAGAGGCCGACAGGGCCCGACAGGGCCCGACAGAGCCCGACAGGGCCCGACAGGGCCCAGTAGAGCCCGACAGAGCCCGACAGAGCCCGACAGAGCCCAGTAGAGCCCGATAGAGCCCGACAGAGCCCGACAGAGCCCGACAGAGCCCGACAGGGCCCGACAGGGCCCGACAGGACCCGACAGGGCCCGACAGAGCGCGACAGGGCCCGACAGAGCCCGACAGAGCCCGACAGAGCCCGACAGGGCCCGACAGGGAACAGCAGAGCCCAGTAGAGCCCGACAGAGCCCGACAGGGCCCGACAGGGCCCGACAGAGCCCAGTAGAGCCCGACAGAGCCCGACAGAGCCCGACAGAGCCCGACAGAGCCCGACAGGGCCCGACAGAACCCGACAGACCCCTACAGAGCCCAGTAGAGCCCGACAGAGCCCGACAGAGCCCGACAGAGCCTGACAGAGCCCGACAGAGCCCGACAGGGCCCGACAGGGCCCAGTAGAGCCCGACAGAGCCTGACAGAGGCCAGTAGAGCCCGACAGGGCCCGACAGGGCCCGACAGGGCCCAGTAGAGCCCGACAGAGCCCGACAGAGCCCAGTAGAGCCCAGTAGAGCCCGACAGAGCCCGACAGGGCCCGACAGGTCCCGACAGAGCCCGACAGGGCCCGACAGAGCCTGACAGGGCCCAGTAGAGCCCGACAGGTCCCGACAGAGCCCGACAGAGCCCGACAGAGCCCGACAGAGCCCAGTAGAGCCCAGTAGAGCCCGACAGAGCCCGACAGAGCCCGACAGGGCCCGACAGGGCCCGACAGGGCCCAACAGGGCCCGACAGGGCCCGACAGAGCCCAGTAGAGCCGGACAGAGCCCGACAGAGCCCGACAGAGCCCGACAGGGCCCGACAGAGCCCGACAGAGCCCGACAGGGCCCGACAGAGCCCGACAGAGTCCGACAGAGCCCGACAGGGCCCGACAGGGCCCGACAGGGCCCGACAGAGCCCGACAGGGCCCGACAGGGCCCAGTAGAGCCCGACAGAGCCCGACAGAGCCCAGTAGAGCCCAGTACAGCCCGACAGAGCCCGACAGAGCCCGACAGGGCCCAGTAGAGACCGACAGAGCCCGACAGAGCCCGACAGAGCCCGACAGGGCCCGACAGGGCCCAGTAGAGCCCGACAGAGCCCGACAGGGTCCGACAGGGCCCGACAGAGCCCAGTAGAGCCCAACAGAGCCCGACAGAGCCCGACAGAGCCCGACAGAGCCCAGTAGAGACCGACAGAGCCCGACAGAGCCCGACAGGGCCCGACAGAGCCCGACAGAGCCCAGTAGAGCCCGACAGAGCCCGACAGAGCCCGACAGAGCCCGACAGGGCCCGACAGGGCCCAGTAGAGCCCGACAGAGCCCGACAGAGCCCGACAGAGCCCGACAGAGCCTGACAGAGCCCGACAGGGCCCGACAGGGCCCGACAGAGCCCGACAGAGCCCGACAGGGCCCAGTAGAGCCCGACAGAGCCCGACAGAGCCTGACAGAGCCTGACAGAGCCCGACAGGGCCCGACAGGGCCCAGTAGAGCCCGACAGAGCCCGACAGAGCCTGACAGGGCCCGACAGAGCCCGACAGAGCCCGACAGGGCCCGACAGGGCCCGACAGGACCCAGAAGAGCCCGACAGAGCCCGACAGAGCCCGACAGATCCCGACAGGGCCCGACAGAGCCCGACAGAGCCCGACAGGGCCCGACAGAGCCCGACAGAGCCCAGTAGAGCCCGACAGAGCCCGACAGAGCCCGACAGGGCCCGACAGGGCCCAGTAGAGCCCGACAGAGCCCGACAGAGCCCGACAGAGCCCGACAGGGCCCGACAGAGCCCGACAGAGCCCGACAGAGCCCGACAAGGCCCGACAGGGCCCAGTAGAGCCCGACAGAGCCCGACAGAGCCCGACAGAACCCGTCAGAGCCCGACAGAGACCGACAGAGCCCGACAGAGCCCAGTAGAGCCCAGTAGAGCCCGACAGAGCCCGACAGAGCCCGACAGGGCCCGACAGGGCCCGACAGGGCCCAGTAGAGCCCGACAGAGCCCGACAGGGCCCGACAGGGCCCGACAGGGCCCAGTAGAGCCCGACAGAGCCCGACAGAGCCCGACAGAGCCCGACAGGGCCCAGTAGAGCCCGACAGAGCCCGACAGGGCCCGACAGGGCCCAGTAGAGCCCGACAGAGCCCGAGAGGGCCCGACAGGGCCCAGTAGAGCCCGACAGAGCCCGACAGAGCCCGACAGAGCCCGACAGGGCCCGACAGAGCCTGACAGAGCCCGACAGAGCCGAGTAGAGCCCGACAAAGCCCGACAAGGCCCGACAGGGCCCGACAGGGCCCAGTAGAGCCCGACAGAGCCCGACAGAGCCCAGTAGAGCCCAGTAGAGCCCGACAGAGCCCGACAGAGCCCGACAGGGCCCGACAGGGCCCGACAGAGCCCGACAGGGCCCGACAGGGCCCGACAGAGCCCGACAGAGCCCGACAGGGCCCGACAGGGCCCAGTAGAGCCCGACAGAGCCCGACAGAGCCCGACAGAGCCCGACAGAGCCCAGTAGAGCCCAGTAGAGCCCGACAGAGCCCGACAGAGCCCGACAGGGCCCGACAGGGCCCGACAGGGCCCAGTAGAACCCGATAGAGCCCGACAGGGCCCGACAGGTCCCGACAGGGCCCAGTAGAGCCCGACAGAGCCCGACAGAGCCTGACAGAGCCCGACAGGGCCCAGGAGAGCCCGACAGAGCCCGACAGAGCCCGACAGGGCCCGACAGGGCCCGACAGAGCCCAGTAGAGCCCGACAGAGCCCGACAGAGCCCGACAGAGCCCGACAGGGCCCGACAGGGCCCGACAGAGCCCGACAGGGCCCAGTAGAGCCCGACAGAGTCCGACAGAGCCCGAGAGAGCCCGACAGAGCCCAGAAGAGCCCGACAGAGCCCGACAGAGCCCGACAGAGCCCGACAGAACCCGACAGAGCCAAGTAGAGCCTGACAGAGCCCGACAGAGCCCGACAGAGCCCGACAGAGCCCGACAGGGCCCGACAGGGCCCAGTAGAGCCCGACAGAGCCCGACAGAGCCCAGTAGAGCCCGACAGAGCCCGACAGAGCCCGACAGGGCCCGACAGGGCCCGACAGGGCCCGACAGAGCCCAGTAGAGCCCGAAAGAGCCCGACAGAGCCCTACAGAGCCCGACAGGGCCCGACAGGTCCCGACAGGGCCCAGTAGAGCCCAGTAGAGCCCGACAGAGCCCGACAGAGCCTGACAGGGCCCGACAGAGCCCGACAGAGCCCGACAGAGCCCGACAGGGCCCGACAGGTCCCGACAGAGCCCGACAGGGCCCGACAGGGCCCGACAGAGCCTGACAGGGCCCAGTAGAGCCCGACAGGTCCCGACAGAGCCCGACAGAGCCCGACAGAGCCCGACAGAGCCCAGTAGAGCCCAGTAGAGCCCGACAGAGCCCGACAGAGCCCGACAGAGCCCGACAGGGCCCGACAGAGCCCGACAGGGCCCGACAGGGCCCAGTAGTGCCCGACAGAGCCCGACAGAGCCCGACAGGGCCCGACAGGGCCCGACAGGGCCCGACAGAGCCCAGTAGACCCGGACAGAGCCCGACAGAGCCCGACAGAGCCCGACAGGGCCCGACACAGCCCGACAGAGCCCGACAGGGCCCGACAGAGCCCGACAGAGCCCGACAGAGCCCGACAGGGCCCAGTAGAGCCCGACAGAGTCCGACAGAGCCCGACAGAGCCCGACAGGGCCCGACAAGGCCCGACAGAGCCCGACAGAGCCCGACAGGGCCCGACAGGGCCCGACAGAGCCCGACAGAGCCCGACAGGACCCGACAGGGCCCAGTAGAGCCCGATAGAGCCCGACAGAGCCCAGTAGAGCCCAGTACAGCCCGACAGAGCCCGACAGAGCCCGACAGAGCCCAGTAGAGCCCAGTAGAGCCCGACAGAGCCCGACAGACCCCGACAGAGCCCGACAGAGCCCGACAGGGCCCGACAGGGCCCGACAGGGCCCAGTAGAGCCCGACAGAGCCCGACAGAGCCCGACAGGGCCCGACAGAGCCCGACAGGGCCCGACAGGGCCCAGTAGAGCCCGATAGAGCCCGACAGAGCCCAGTAGAGCCCAGTACAGCCCGACAGGGCCCGACAGGGCCCGACAGAGCCCAGTAGAGCCCAACAGAGCCCGACAGAGCCCGACAGAGCCCGACAGAGCCCGACAGAGCCCAGTAGAGCCCGACAGAGCCCAACAGAGCCCGACAGAGCCCGACAGAGCCCGACAGGGCCCGACAGGGCCCAGTAGAGCCCGACAGAGCCCGACAGAGCCCGACAGAGCCTGACAGAGCCCGACAGGGCCCGACAGGGCCCGACAGAGACCGACAGAGCCCGACAGGGCCCAGTAGAGCCCGACAGAGCCCGACAGAGCCCGACAGAGCCCGACAGAGCCCGACAGGGCCCAGTAGAGCCCGACAGAGCCCGACAGAGCCCGACAGAGCCCAGTAGAGCCCAGAAGAGCCCGAAAGAGCCCGACAGAGCCCGACAGGGCCCGACAGGGCCCAGTAGAGCCCGACAGAGCCTGACAGGGCCCGACAGGGCCCGACAGGGCCCAGTAGAGCCAGACAGACCCCGAAAGAGCCCGACAGAGCCCGACAGGGCCCGACAGAGCCCGACAGGGCCCAGTAGAGCCCGACAGAGCCCGACAGAGCCCGACAGAGCCTGACAGAGCCCGACAGGGCCCGACAGGGCCCGACAGAGCCCTACAGAGCCCGACAGGGCCCAGTAGAGCCCGACAGAGCCCGACAGAGCCCGACAGAGCCCGACAGGGCCCGACAGGGCCCAGTAGAGCCCGACAGAGCCCGACAGAGCCCGACAGAGCCCGACAGGGCCCGACAGAGCCCGACAGAGCCCGACAGGGCCCGACAGGGCCCGACAGGACCCAGAAGAGCCCGACAGAGCCCGACAGAGCCCGACAGGGCCCGACAGGGCCCGACAGTGCCCGACAGAGCCCGACAGGGCCCGACAGGGCCCGACAGAGCCCAGTAGAGCCCGACAGAGCCCGACAGAGCCCGACAGAGCCCGACAGGGCCCAGTAGAGCCCGACAGAGCCCGACAGAGCCCGACAGAGCCCGACAGGGCCCGACACGGCCCGACAGAGCCCAGTAGAGCCCGACAGAGCCCGACAGAGCCCGACAGGGCCCGACAGGGCCCAGTAGAGCCCGACAGAGCCCGACAGAGCCCGACAGAGCCCGACAGAGCCCGACAGGACCCGACAGAGCCCGACAGAGCCCGACAGAGCCCGACAAGGCCCGACAGGGCCCAGTAGAGCCCGACAGAGCCCGACAGAGCCCGACAGAGCCCGACAGAGCCCAGTAGAGCCCAGTAGAGCCCGACAGAGCCCGACAGAGCCCGACAGGGCCCGACAGGGCCCGACAGGGCCCAGTAGAGCCCGACAGAGCCCGACAGGGCCCGACAGGGCCCGACAGGGCCCAGTAGAGCCCGACAGAGCCCGACAGAGCCCGACAGAGCCCGACAGGGCCCAGTAGAGCCCGACAGAGCCCGACAGGGCCCGACAGGGCCCAGTAGAGCCCGACAGAGCCCGACGGGGCCCGACAGGGCCCAGTAGAGCCCGACAGAGCCCGACAGAGCCTGACAGAGCCCGACAGAGCCGAGTAGAGCCCGACAAAGCCCGACAGGGCCCGACAGGGCCCGACAGGGCCCAGTAGAGCCCGACAGAGCCCGACAGAGCCCAGTAGAGCCCAGTAGAGCCCGACAGAGCCCGACAGAGCCCGACAGAGCCCGACAGGGCCCGACAGGGCCCGACAGAGCCCGACAGAGCCCGACAGGGCCCAGTAGAGCCCGACAGAGCCCGACAGAGCCCGACAGAGCCCGACAGAGCCCGACAGGGCCCAGTAGAGCCCGACAGAGCCCGACAGAGCCCGACAGAGCCCAGTAGAGCCCGACAGAGCCCGACAGGGCCCGACAGGGCCCAGTAGAGCCCGACAGAGCCCGACAGAGCCCGACAGAGCCTGACAGAGCCCGACAGGGCCCGACAGGGCCCGACAGAGCCCTACAGAGCCCGACAGGGCCCAGTAGAGCCCGACAGAGCCCGACAGAGCCCGACAGAGCCCGACAGGGCCCGACAGAGCCCGACAGAGCCCGACAGGGCCCGACAGGGCCCGACAGGACCCAGAAGAGCCCGACAGAGCCCGACAGAGCCCGACAGGGCCCGACAGGGCCCGACAGAGCCCGACAGAGCCCGACAGGGCCCGACAGAGCCCGACAGAGCCCGACAAGGCCCGACAGGACCCAGAAGAGCCCGACAGAGCCCGACAGGGCCCGACAGGGCCCGACAGAGCCCGACAGGGCCCGACAGGGCCCGACAGGGCCCGACAGAGCCCAGTAGAGCCCGACAGAGCCCGACAGAGCCCGACAGAGACCGACAGGGCCCAGTAGAGCCCGACAGAGCCCGACAGAGCCCGACAGAGCCCGACAGGGCCCGACAGAGCCCGACAGAGCCCGACAAGGCCCGACAGGGCCCAGTAGAGCCCGACAGAGCCCGACAGAGCCCGACAGAACTCGTCAGAGCCCGACAGAGCCCGACAGAGCCCAGTAGAGCCCAGTAGAGCCCGACAGAGCCCGACAGAGCCCGACAGGGCCCGACAGAGCCAGACAGAGCCCGACAGGGCCCGACAGGGCCCGACAGGGAACAGTAGAGCCCAGTAGAGTCCGACAGGGCCCGACAGGGCCCGACAGAGCCCGACAGAGCCCGACAGAGCCCGACAGAGCCCGACAGAACCCGACAGAGCCCGACAGAGCCCGACAGGGCCCAGTAGAGCCCAGTAGAGCCCGACAGAGCCCAGTAGAGCCTGACAGAGCCCGACAGAGCCCGACAGAGCCCGACAGGGCCCGACAGAGCCCGACAGAGCCCGACAGGGCCCGACAGGGCCCGACAGGGCCCGACAGAGCCCGACAGAACCCGACAGAGCCCGACAGAGCCCGACAGGGCCCGACAGGGCCCGACAGAGCCCAACAGAGCCCGACAGAGCCCGACAGATCCCGACAGAGCCCAGTAGAGCCCGACAGAGCCCGACAGAGCCCAACAGAGCCCGACAGGGCCCAGTAGAGCCCGACAGAGCCCGACAGAGCCCAACAGAGCCCAGTAGAGCCCGACAGAGCACGACACAGCCCGACAGAGCCCAACAGAGGCCGACAGGGCCCGACAGGGCCCGACAGAGCCCGACAGGGCCCGACAGGGCCCAGTAGAGCCCGATAGAGCCCGACAGAGCCCGACAGAGCCCGACAGAGCCCGACAGGGCCCGACAGGGCCCGACAGGACCCGACAGGGCCCGACAGAGCGCGACAGGGCCCGACAGAGCCCGACAGAGCCCGACAGAGCCCGACAGGGCCCGACAGGGCCCGACAGGGCCCGACAGGGCCCGACAGAGCCCAGTAGAGCCCGACAGAGCCCGACAGAGCCCGACAGAGCCCGACAGAGCCCAGTAGAGCCCAGTAGAGCCCGACAGAGCCCGACAGAGCCCGACAGAACCCGACAGACCCCTACAGAGCCCAGTAGAGCCCGACAGAGCCCGACAGAGCCCGACAGAGCCTGACAGAGCCCGACAGAGCCCGACAGGGCCCGACAGGGCCCAATAGAGCCCGACAGAGCCTGACAGAGGCCAGTAGAGCCCGACAGGGCCCGACAGGGCCCGACAGGGCCCAGTAGAGCCCGACAGAGCCCGACAGAGCCCAGTAGAGCCCAGTAGAGCCCGACAGAGCCCGACAGGGCCCGACAGGTCCCGACAGAGCCCGACAGGGCCCGACAGGGCCCGACAGAGCCTGACAGGGCCCAGTAGAGCCCGACAGGTCCCGACAGAGCCCGACAGAGCCCGACAGAGCCCGACAGAGCCCAGTAGAGCCCAGTAGAGCCCGACAGAGCCCGACAGAGCCCGACAGGGCCCGACAGGGCCCGACAGGGCCCAACAGGGCCCGACAGGGCCCGACAGAGCCCAGTAGAGCCGGACAGAGCCCGACAGAGCCCGACAGAGCCCGACAGGGCCCGACAGAGCCCGACAGAGCCCGACAGGGCCCGACAGAGCCCGACAGAGTCCGACAGAGCCCGACAGGGCCCGACAGGGCCCGACAGGGCCCGACAGAGCCCGACAGGGCCCGACAGGGCCCAGTAGAGCCCGACAGAGCCCGACAGAGCCCAGTAGAGCCCAGTACAGCCCGACAGAGCCCGACAGAGCCCGACAGGGCCCAGTAGAGACCGACAGAGCCCGACAGAGCCCGACAGAGCCCGACAGGGCCCGACAGGGCCCAGTAGAGCCCGACAGAGCCCGACAGGGTCCGACAGGGCCCGACAGAGCCCAGTAGAGCCCAACAGAGCCCGACAGAGCCCGACAGAGCCCGACAGAGCCCAGTAGAGACCGACAGAGCCCGACAGAGCCCGACAGGGCCCGACAGAGCCCGACAGAGCCCAGTAGAGCCCGACAGAGCCCGACAGAGCCCGACAGAGCCCGACAGGGCCCGACAGGGCCCAGTAGAGCCCGACAGAGCCCGACAGAGCCCGACAGAGCCCGACAGAGCCTGACAGAGCCCGACAGGGCCCGACAGGGCCCGACAGAGCCCGACAGAGCCCGACAGGGCCCAGTAGAGCCCGACAGAGCCCGACAGAGCCTGACAGAGCCTGACAGAGCCCGACAGGGCCCGACAGGGCCCAGTAGAGCCCGACAGAGCCCGACAGAGCCTGACAGGGCCCGACAGAGCCCGACAGAGCCCGACAGGGCCCGACAGGGCCCGACAGGACCCAGAAGAGCCCGACAGAGCCCGACAGAGCCCGACAGAGCCCGACAGGGCCCGACAGAGCCCGACAGAGCCCGACAGGGCCCGACAGAGCCCGACAGAGCCCAGTAGAGCCCGACAGAGCCCGACAGAGCCCGACAGGGCCCGACAGGGCCCAGTAGAGCCCGACAGAGCCCGACAGAGCCCGACAGAGCCCGACAGGGCCCGACAGAGCCCGACAGAGCCCGACAGAGCCCGACAAGGCCCGACAGGGCCCAGTAGAGCCCGACAGAGCCCGACAGAGCCCGACAGAGCCCGACAGGGCCCGACAGAGACCGACAGAGCCCGACAGAGCCCAGTAGAGCCCAGTAGAGCCCGACAGAGCCCGACAGAGCCCGACAGGGCCCGACAGGGCCCGACAGGGCCCAGTAGAGCCCGACAGAGCCCGACAGGGCCCGACAGGGCCCGACAGGGCCCAGTAGAGCCCGACAGAGCCCGACAGAGCCCGACAGAGCCCGACAGGGCCCAGTAGAGCCTGACAGAGCCCGACAGGGCCCGACAGGGCCCAGTAGAGCCCGACAGAGCCCGAGAGGGCCCGACAGGGCCCAGTAGAGCCCGACAGAGCCCGACAGAGCCCGACAGAGCCCGACAGGGCCCGACAGAGCCTGACAGAGCCCGACAGAGCCGAGTAGAGCCCGACAAAGCCCGACAAGGCCCGACAGGGCCCGACAGGGCCCAGTAGAGCCCGACAGAGCCCGACAGAGCCCAGTAGAGCCCAGTAGAGCCCGACAGAGCCCGACAGAGCCCGACAGGGCCCGACAGGGCCCGACAGAGCCCGACAGGGCCCGACAGGGCCCGACAGAGCCCGACAGAGCCCGACAGGGCCCGACAGGGCCCAGTAGAGCCCGACAGAGCCCGACAGAGCCCGACAGAGCCCGACAGAGCCCAGTAGAGCCCAGTAGAGCCCGACAGAGCCCGACAGAGCCCGACAGGGCCCGACAGGGCCCGACAGGGCCCAGTAGAACCCGATAGAGCCCGACAGGGCCCGACAGGTCCCGACAGGGCGCAGTAGAGCCCGACAGAGCCCGACAGAGCCCGACAGAGCCCGACAGGGCCCAGGAGAGCCCGACAGAGCCCGACAGAGCCCGACAGGGCCCGACAGGGCCCGACAGAGCCCAGTAGAGCCCGACAGAGCCCGACAGAGCCCGACAGAGCCCGACAGGGCCCGACAGGGCCCGACAGAGCCCGACAGGGCCCAGTAGAGCCCGACAGAGTCCGACAGAGCCCGAGAGAGCCCGACAGAGCCCAGAAGAGCCCGACAGAACCCGACAGAACCCGACAGAGCCAAGTAGAGCCTGACAGAGCCCGACAGAGCCCGACAGATCCCGACAGAGCCCGACAGGGCCCGACAGGGCCCAGTAGAGCCCGACAGAGCCCGACAGAGCCCAGTAGAGCCCGACAGAGCCCGACAGAGCCCGACAGGGCCCGACAGGGCCCGACAGGGCCCGACAGAGCCCAGTAGAGCCCGAAAGAGCCCGACAGAGCCCGACAGAGCCCGACAGGGCCCGACAGGGCCCGACAGGGCCCAGTAGAGCCCAGTAGAGCCCGACAGAGCCCGACAGAGCCTGACAGGGCCCGACAGAGCCCGACAGAGCCCGACAGAGCCCGACAGGGCCCGACAGGTCCCGACAGAGCCCGACAGGGCCCGACAGGGCCCGACAGAGCCTGACAGGGCCCAGTAGAGCCCGACAGGTCCCGACAGAGCCCGACAGAGCCCGACAGAGCCCGACAGAGCCCGACAGGGCCCGACAGGGCCCAGTAGTGCCCGACAGAGCCCGACAGAGCCCGACAGGGCCCGACAGGGCCCGACAGAGCCCAGTAGACCCGGACAGAGCCCGACAGAGCCCGACAGAGCCCGACAGGGCCCGACACAGCCCGACAGAGCCCGACAGGGCCCGACAGAGCCCGACAGAGCCCGACAGAGCCCGACAGGGCCCAGTAGAGCCCGACAGAGTCCGACAGAGCCCGACAGAGCCCGACAGGGCCCGACAAGGCCCGACAGAGCCCGACAGAGCCCGACAGGGCCCGACAGGTCCCGACAGAGCCCGACAGGGCCCGACAGGGCCCGACAGAGCCTGACAGGGCCCAGTAGAGCCCGACAGGTCCCGACAGAGCCCGACAGAGCCCGACAGAGCCCGACAGGGCCCGACAGAGCCCGACAGAGCCCGACAGAGCCCGACAGGGCCCGACAGAGCCCGACAGGGCCTGACAGGGCCCAGTAGAGCCCGACAGAGCCCGACAGAGCCCGACAGGGCCCGACAGGGCCCGACAGGGCCCGACAGAGCCCCACAGGGCCCGACAGGGCCCGACAGAGCCCAGTAGACCCGGACAGAGCCCGACAGAGCCCGACAGAGCCCGACAGGGCCCGACACAGCCCGACAGAGCCCGACAGGGCCCGACAGAGCCCGACAGAGCCCGACAGAGCCCGACAGGGCCGAGTAGAGCCCGACAGAGTCCGACAGAGCCCGACAGAGCCCGACAGGGCCCGACAAGGCCCGACAGAGCCCGACAGGGCCCGACAGGGCCCGACAGGGCCCGACAGAGCCCGACAGAGCCCGACAGAGCCCAGTACAGCCCGAAAGAGCCCGACAGAGCCCGACAGAGCCCGACAGAGCCCAGTAGAGCCCAGTAGAGCCCGACAGAGCCCGACAGACCCCGACAGAGCCCGACAGAGCCCGACAGGGCCCGACAGGGCCCGACAGGGCCCAGTAGAGCCCGACAGAGCCCGACAGAGCCCGACAGGGCCCGACAGAGCCCGACAGGGCCCGACAGGGCCCAGTAGAGCCCGATAGAGCCCGACAGAGCCCAGTAGAGCCCAGTACA
The DNA here is from genome assembly GCF_036013445.1 of Caloenas nicobarica. Lineage (NCBI taxonomy): Eukaryota > Metazoa > Chordata > Aves > Columbiformes > Columbidae > Caloenas > Caloenas nicobarica. Next base: position 49,282 of record NW_027017315.1, read on the forward strand.
GCCCGACAGGGCCCGACAGGGCCCGACAGAGCCCAGTAGAGCCCAACAGAGCCCGACAGAGCCCGACAGAGCCCGACAGAGCCCGACAGAGCCCAGTAGAGCCCGACAGAGCCCAACAGAGCCCGACAGAGCCCGACAGAGCCCGACAGAGCCCGACAGGGCCCAGTAGAGCCCGACAGAGCCCGACAGAGCCCGACAGAGCCGGACAGAGCCCGACAGGGCCCGACAGGGCCCGACAGAGCCCGACAGAGCCCGACAGGGCCCAGTAGAGCCCTACAGAGCCCGACAGAGCCCGACAGAGCCTGACAGAGCCCGACAGGGCCCGACAGGGCCCAGTAGAGCCCGACAGAGCCCGACAGAGCCCGACAGGGCCCAGTAGAGCCCGACAGAGCCCAACAGAGCCCGACAGAGCCCGACAGAGCCCAACAGGGCCCGACAGGGCCCGACAGAGCCCAGTAGAGCCGGACAGAGCCCGACAGAGCCTGACAGAGCCCGACAGGGCCCGACACAGCCCGACAGAACCCGACAGGGCACGACAGAGCCCGACAGAGCCCGACAGAGCCCGACAGGGCCCAGTAGAGCCCGACAGAGTACGACAGAGCCCGACACAGCCCGACAGGGCCCGACAAGGCCCGACAGAGCCCGACAGGGCCCGACAGGGCCCGACAGGGCCCGACAGAGCCCGACAGAGCCCGACAGGGCCCGACAGGGCCCAGTAGAGCCCGACAGAGCCCGACAGAGCCCAGTAGAGCCCAGTACAGCCCGACAGAGCCCGACAGAGCCCGACAGGGCCCAGTAGAGCCCGACAGAGCCCAGTAGAGCCCAGTAGAGCCCGACAGAGCCCGACAGAGCCCGAAAGAGCCCGACAGAACCCGACAGAGCCCGACAGAGCCCAGTAGAGCCCGACAGAGCCCGACAGAGCCCGACAGGGCCCGACAGGGCCCGACAGAGCCCAGTAGAGCCCGACAGAGCCCGACAGAGCCCGACAGAGCCCGACAGGGCCCGACAGGTCCCGACAGAGCCCGACAGGGCCCAGAAGAGCCCGACAGAGCCCGACAGAGCCCGACAGAGCCCGACAGAACCCGACAGAGCCAAGTAGAGCCTGACAGAGCCCGACAGAGCCCGACAGAGCCCGACAGAGCCCGACAGGGCCCGACAGGGCCCAGTAGAGCCCGACAGAGCCCGACAGAGCCCAGTAGAGCCCGACAGAGCCCGACAGAGCCCGACAGGGCCCGACAGGGCCCGACAGGGCCCGACAGAGCCCAGTAGAGCCCGAAAGAGCCCGACAGAGCCCGACAGAGCCTGACAGGGCCCGACAGAGCCCGACAGAGCCCGACAGAGCCCGACAGGGCCCGACAGGTCCCGACAGAGCCCGACAGGGCCCGACAGGGCCCGACAGAGCCTGACAGGGCCCAGTAGAGCCCGACAGGTCCCGACAGGTCCCGACAGGTCCCGACAGAGCCCGACAGGGCCCGACAGAGCCCGACAGAGCCCGACAGAGCCCGACAGGGCCCGACAGAGCCCGACAGGGCCTGACAGGGCCCAGTAGAGCCCGACAGAGCCCGACAGAGCCCGACAGGGCCTGACAGGGCCCGACAGGGCCCGACAGAGCCCAACAGGGCCCGACAGGGCCCGACAGAGCCCAGTAGACCCGGACAGAGCCCGACAGAGCCCGACAGAGCCCGACAGGGCCCGACACAGCCCGACAGAGCCCGACAGGGCCCGACAGAGCCCGACAGAGCCCGACAGAGCCCGACAGGGCCCAGTAGAGCCCGACAGAGTCCGACAGAGCCCGACAGAGCCCGACAGGGCCCGACAAGGCCCGACAGAGCCCGACAGGGCCCGACAGGGCCCGACAGGGCCCGACAGAGCCCGACAGAGCCCGACAGAGCCCAGTACAGCCCGAAAGAGCCCGACAGAGCCCGACAGAGCCCGACAGAGCCCAGTAGAGCCCAGTAGAGCCCGACAGAGCCCGACAGAGCCCGACAGGGCCCGACAGGGCCCGACAGGGCCCAGTAGAGCCCGACAGAGTCCGACAGAGCCCGACAGGGCCCGACAGAGCCCGACAGGGCCCGACAGGGCCCAGTAGAGCCCGATAGAGCCCGACAGAGCCCAGTAGAGCCCAGTACAGCCCGACAGGGCCCGACAGGGCCCGACAGAGCCCAGTAGAGCCCAACAGAGCCCGACAGAGCCCGACAGAGCCCGACAGAGCCCAGTAGAGCCCGACAGAGCCCAACAGAGCCCGACAGAGCCCGACAGAGCCCGACAGGGCCCGACAGGGCCCAGTAGAGCCCGACAGAGCCCGACAGAGCCCGACAGAGCCTGACAGAGCCCGACAGGGCCCGACAGGGCCCGACAGAGCCCGACAGAGCCCGACAGGGCCCAGTAGAGCCCGACAGAGCCCGACAGAGCCCGACAGAGCCTGACAGAGCCCGACAGGGCCCGACAGGGCCCAGTAGAGCCCGACAGAGCCCGACAGAGCCCGACAGGGCCCGACAGGGCCCGACAGGGCCCGACAGGACCCGACAGGGCCCGACAGAGCCCAACAGGGCCCGACAGGGCCCGACAGAGCCCAGTAGAGCCGGACAGAGCCCGACAGAGCCTGACAGAGCCCGACAGGGCCCGACACAGCCCGACAGAGCCCGACAGGGCACGACGGAGCCCGACAGAACCCGACAGAGCGCGACAGGGCCCAGTAGAGCCCGACAGAGTCCGACAGAGCCCGACAGAGCCCGACAGGGCCCGACAAGGCCCGACAGAGCCCGACAGGGCCCGACAGGGCCCGACAGGGCCCGACAGAGCCCGACAGGGCCCGACAGGGCCCAGTAGAGCCCGACAGAGCCCGACAGAGCCCAGTAGAGCCCAGTACAGCCCGACAGAGCCCGACAGAGCCCGACAGGGCCCAGTAGAGCCCGACAGAGCCCGACAGAGCCCGACAGAGCCCGACAGAGCCCGACCGGGCCCGACAGGGCCTGACAGGGCCCAGTACAGACCGACAGAGTCCGACAGAGCCCAACAGAGCCCGACAGAGCCCGACAGAGCCCAGTAGAGCCCAGTAGAGCCCGACAGAGCCCGACAGAGCCCGACAGAGCCCGACAGGGCCCGACAGGGCCCAGTAGAGCCCGACAGAGCCCGACAGGGCCCGTCAGGGCCCGACAGAGCCCAGTAGAGCCCAACAGAGCCCGACAGAGCCCGACAGAGCCCGACAGAGCCCAGTAGAGCCCGACAGAGCCCGACAGAGCCCGACAGGGCCCGACAGAGCCCGACAGAGCCCAGTAGAGCCCGACAGAGCCCGACAGAGCCCGACAGAGCCCGACAGAGCCCGACAGGGCCCGACAGGGCCCAGTAGAGCCCGACAGAGCCCGACAGAGCCCGACAGAGCCTGACAGAGCCCGACAGGGCCCGACAGGGCCCGACAGAGCCCGACAGAGCCCGACAGAGCCTGACAGAGCCCGACAGAGCCCGACAGGGCCCGACAGAGCCCGACAGAGCCCGACAGGGCCCAGTAGAGCCCGACAGAGCCCGACAGAGCCCGACAGAACCCGTCAGAGCCCGACAGAGCCCGACAGAGCCCGACAGAGCCCAGTAGAGCCCAGTAGAGCCCGACAGAGCCCGACAGAGCCCGACAGGGCCCGACAGGGCCCGACAGGGCCCAGTAGAGCCCGACAGAGCCCGACAGGGCCCGACAGGGCCCGACAGGGCCCAGTAGATCCCGACAGAGCCCGACAGAGCCCGACAGAGTCCGACAGGTCCCAGTAGAGCCCGACAGAGCCCGACAGGGCCCGACAGGGCCCAGTAGAGCCCGACAGAGCCCGACAGGGCCCGACAGGGCCCAGTAGAGCCCGACAGAGCCCGACAGAGCCCGACAGAGCCCGACAGGGCCCGACAGAGCCTGACAGAGCCCGACAGAGCCGAGTAGAGCCCGACAAAGCCCGACAGGGCCCAGTAGAGCCCGACACAGCCCGACAGGGCCCGACAGGGCCCGACAGAGCCCAGTAGAGCCCAACAGAGCCCGACAGGGCCCGACAGGGCCCAGTAGAACCCGACAGAGCCCGACAGGGCCCAGTAGAGCCCGACAGAGCCCGACAGAGCCCGACAGAGCCCGACAGGGCCCAGTAGAGCCCGACAGAGCCCAGTAGAGCCCAGTAGAGCCCGACAGAGCCCGACAGAGCCCGACAGAGCCCGACAGAACCCGACAGGGCCCGACAGGGCCCAGTAGAGCCAGACAGACCCCGAAAGAGCCCGACAGAGCCCGACAGGGCCCGACAGAGCCCGACAGGGCCCAGTAGAGCCCGACAGAGCCCGACAGAGCCCGACAGAGCCTGACAGAGCCCGACAGGGCCCGACAGGGCCCGACAGAGCCCTACAGAGCCCGACAGGGCCCAGTAGAGCCCGACAGAGCCCGACAGAGCCCGACAGAGCCCGACAGGGCCCGACAGGGCCCAGTAGAGCCCGACAGAGCCCGACAGAGCCCGACAGAGCCCGACAGGGCCCGACAGAGCCCGACAGAGCCCGACAGGGCCCGACAGGGCCCGACAGGACCCAGAAGAGCCCGACAGAGCCCGACAGAGCCCGACAGGGCCCGACAGGGCCCGACAGTGCCCGACAGAGCCCGACAGGGCCCGACAGGGCCCGACAGAGCCCAGTAGAGCCCGACAGAGCCCGACAGAGCCCGATAGAGCCCGACAGGGCCCAGTAGAGCCCGACAGAGCCCGACAGAGCCCGACAGAGCCCGACAGGGCCCGACACGGCCCGACAGAGCCCAGTAGAGCCCGACAGAGCCCGACAGAGCCCGACAGGGCCCGACAGGGCCCAGTAGAGCCCGACAGAGCCCGACAGAGCCCGACAGAGCCCGACAGAGCCCGACAGGACCCGACAGAGCCCGACAGAGCCCGACAGAGCCCGACAAGGCCCGACAGGGCCCAGTAGAGCCCGACAGAGCCCGACAGAGCCCGACAGAGCCCGACAGAGCCCAGTAGAGCCCAGTAGAGCCCGACAGAGCCCGACAGAGCCCGACAGGGCCCGACAGGGCCCGACAGGGCCCAGTAGAGCCCGACAGAGCCCGACAGGGCCCGACAGGGCCCGACAGGGCCCAGTAGAGCCCGACAGAGCCCGACAGAGCCCGACAGAGCCCGACAGGGCCCAGTAGAGCCCGACAGAGCCCGACAGGGCCCGACAGGGCCCAGTAGAGCCCGACAGAGCCCGACGGGGCCCGACAGGGCCCAGTAGAGCCCGACAGAGCCCGACAGAGCCTGACAGAGCCCGACAGAGCCGAGTAGAGCCCGACAAAGCCCGACAGGGCCCGACAGGGCCCGACAGGGCCCAGTAGAGCCCGACAGAGCCCGACAGAGCCCAGTAGAGCCCAGTAGAGCCCGACAGAGCCCGACAGAGCCCGACAGAGCCCGACAGGGCCCGACAGGGCCCGACAGAGCCCGACAGAGCCCGACAGGGCCCAGTAGAGCCCGACAGAGCCCGACAGAGCCCGACAGAGCCCGACAGAGCCCGACAGGGCCCAGTAGAGCCCGACAGAGCCCGACAGAGCCCGACAGAGCCCAGTAGAGCCCGACAGAGCCCGACAGGGCCCGACAGGGCCCAGTAGAGCCCGACAGAGCCCGACAGAGCCCGACAGAGCCTGACAGAGCCCGACAGGGCCCGACAGGGCCCGACAGAGCCCTACAGAGCCCGACAGGGCCCAGTAGAGCCCGACAGAGCCCGACAGAGCCCGACAGAGCCCGACAGGGCCCGACAGAGCCCGACAGAGCCCGACAGGGCCCGACAGGGCCCGACAGGACCCAGAAGAGCCCGACAGAGCCCGACAGAGCCCGACAGGGCCCGACAGGGCCCGACAGAGCCCGACAGAGCCCGACAGGGCCCGACAGAGCCCGACAGAGCCCGACAAGGCCCGACAGGACCCAGAAGAGCCCGACAGAGCCCGACAGGGCCCGACAGGGCCCGACAGAGCCCGACAGGGCCCGACAGGGCCCGACAGGGCCCGACAGAGCCCAGTAGAGCCCGACAGAGCCCGACAGAGCCCGACAGAGACCGACAGGGCCCAGTAGAGCCCGACAGAGCCCGACAGAGCCCGACAGAGCCCGACAGGGCCCGACAGAGCCCGACAGAGCCCGACAAGGCCCGACAGGGCCCAGTAGAGCCCGACAGAGCCCGACAGAGCCCGACAGAACTCGTCAGAGCCCGACAGAGCCCGACAGAGCCCAGTAGAGCCCAGTAGAGCCCGACAGAGCCCGACAGAGCCCGACAGGGCCCGACAGAGCCAGACAGAGCCCGACAGGGCCCGACAGGGCCCGACAGGGAACAGTAGAGCCCAGTAGAGTCCGACAGGGCCCGACAGGGCCCGACAGAGCCCGACAGAGCCCGACAGAGCCCGACAGAGCCCGACAGAACCCGACAGAGCCCGACAGAGCCCGACAGGGCCCAGTAGAGCCCAGTAGAGCCCGACAGAGCCCAGTAGAGCCTGACAGAGCCCGACAGAGCCCGACAGAGCCCGACAGGGCCCGACAGAGCCCGACAGAGCCCGACAGGGCCCGACAGGGCCCGACAGGGCCCGACAGAGCCCGACAGAACCCGACAGAGCCCGACAGAGCCCGACAGGGCCCGACAGGGCCCGACAGAGCCCAACAGAGCCCGACAGAGCCCGACAGATCCCGACAGAGCCCAGTAGAGCCCGACAGAGCCCGACAGAGCCCAACAGAGCCCGACAGGGCCCAGTAGAGCCCGACAGAGCCCGACAGAGCCCAACAGAGCCCAGTAGAGCCCGACAGAGCACGACACAGCCCGACAGAGCCCAACAGAGGCCGACAGGGCCCGACAGGGCCCGACAGAGCCCGACAGGGCCCGACAGGGCCCAGTAGAGCCCGACAGAGCCCGACAGAGCCCGACAGAGCCCAGGAGAGCCCGATAGAGCCCGACAGAGCCCGACAGAGCCCGACAGAGCCCGACAGGGCCCGACAGGGCCCGACAGGACCCGACAGGGCCCGACAGAGCGCGACAGGGCCCGACAGAGCCCGACAGAGCCCGACAGAGCCCGACAGGGCCCGACAGGGCCCGACAGGGCCCGACAGGGCCCAACAGAGCCCAGTAGAGCCCGACAGAGCCCGACAGAGCCCGACAGAGCCCGACAGAGCCCAGTAGAGCCCAGTAGAGCCCGACAGAGCCCGACAGAGCCCGACAGAACCCGACAGACCCCTACAGAGCCCAGTAGAGCCCGACAGAGCCCGACAGAGCCCGACAGAGCCTGACAGAGCCCGACAGAGCCCGACAGGGCCCGACAGGGCCCAATAGAGCCCGACAGAGCCTGACAGAGGCCAGTAGAGCCCGACAGGGCCCGACAGGGCCCGACAGGGCCCAGTAGAGCCCGACAGAGCCCGACAGAGCCCAGTAGAGCCCAGTAGAGCCCGACAGAGCCCGACAGGGCCCGACAGGTCCCGACAGAGCCCGACAGGGCCCGACAGGGCCCGACAGAGCCTGACAGGGCCCAGTAGAGCCCGACAGGTCCCGACAGAGCCCGACAGAGCCCGACAGAGCCCGACAGAGCCCAGTAGAGCCCAGTAGAGCCCGACAGAGCCCGACAGAGCCCGACAGGGCCCGACAGGGCCCGACAGGGCCCAACAGGGCCCGACAGGGCCCGACAGAGCCCAGTAGAGCCGGACAGAGCCCGACAGAGCCCGACAGAGCCCGACAGGGCCCGACAGAGCCCGACAGAGCCCGACAGGGCCCGACAGAGCCCGACAGAGTCCGACAGAGCCCGACAGGGCCCGACAGGGCCCGACAGGGCCCGACAGAGCCCGACAGGGCCCGACAGGGCCCAGTAGAGCCCGACAGAGCCCGACAGAGCCCAGTAGAGCCCAGTACAGCCCGACAGAGCCCGACAGAGCCCGACAGGGCCCAGTAGAGACCGACAGAGCCCGACAGAGCCCGACAGAGCCCGACAGGGCCCGACAGGGCCCAGTAGAGCCCGACAGAGCCCGACAGGGTCCGACAGGGCCCGACAGAGCCCAGTAGAGCCCAACAGAGCCCGACAGAGCCCGACAGAGCCCGACAGAGCCCAGTAGAGACCGACAGAGCCCGACAGAGCCCGACAGGGCCCGACAGAGCCCGACAGAGCCCAGTAGAGCCCGACAGAGCCCGACAGAGCCCGACAGAGCCCGACAGGGCCCGACAGGGCCCAGTAGAGCCCGACAGAGCCCGACAGAGCCCGACAGAGCCCGACAGAGCCTGACAGAGCCCGACAGGGCCCGACAGGGCCCGACAGAGCCCGACAGAGCCCGACAGGGCCCAGTAGAGCCCGACAGAGCCCGACAGAGCCTGACAGAGCCTGACAGAGCCCGACAGGGCCCGACAGGGCCCAGTAGAGCCCGACAGAGCCCGACAGAGCCTGACAGGGCCCGACAGAGCCCGACAGAGCCCGACAGGGCCCGACAGGGCCCGACAGGACCCAGAAGAGCCCGACAGAGCCCGACAGAGCCCGACAGAGCCCGACAGGGCCCGACAGAGCCCGACAGAGCCCGACAGGGCCCGACAGAGCCCGACAGAGCCCAGTAGAGCCCGACAGAGCCCGACAGAGCCCGACAGGGCCCGACAGGGCCCAGTAGAGCCCGACAGAGCCCGACAGAGCCCGACAGAGCCCGACAGGGCCCGACAGAGCCCGACAGAGCCCGACAGAGCCCGACAAGGCCCGACAGGGCCCAGTAGAGCCCGACAGAGCCCGACAGAGCCCGACAGAGCCCGACAGGGCCCGACAGAGACCGACAGAGCCCGACAGAGCCCAGTAGAGCCCAGTAGAGCCCGACAGAGCCCGACAGAGCCCGACAGGGCCCGACAGGGCCCGACAGGGCCCAGTAGAGCCCGACAGAGCCCGACAGGGCCCGACAGGGCCCGACAGGGCCCAGTAGAGCCCGACAGAGCCCGACAGAGCCCGACAGAGCCCGACAGGGCCCAGTAGAGCCCGACAGAGCCCGACAGGGCCCGACAGGGCCCAGTAGAGCCCGACAGAGCCCGAGAGGGCCCGACAGGGCCCAGTAGAGCCCGACAGAGCCCGACAGAGCCCGACAGAGCCCGACAGGGCCCGACAGAGCCTGACAGAGCCCGACAGAGCCGAGTAGAGCCCGACAAAGCCCGACAAGGCCCGACAGGGCCCGACAGGGCCCAGTAGAGCCCGACAGAGCCCGACAGAGCCCAGTAGAGCCCAGTAGAGCCCGACAGAGCCCGACAGAGCCCGACAGGGCCCGACAGGGCCCGACAGAGCCCGACAGGGCCCGACAGGGCCCGACAGAGCCCGACAGAGCCCGACAGGGCCCGACAGGGCCCAGTAGAGCCCGACAGAGCCCGACAGAGCCCGACAGAGCCCGACAGAGCCCAGTAGAGCCCAGTAGAGCCCGACAGAGCCCGACAGAGCCCGACAGGGCCCGACAGGGCCCGACAGGGCCCAGTAGAACCCGATAGAGCCCGACAGGGCCCGACAGGTCCCGACAGGGCGCAGTAGAGCCCGACAGAGCCCGACAGAGCCCGACAGAGCCCGACAGGGCCCAGGAGAGCCCGACAGAGCCCGACAGAGCCCGACAGGGCCCGACAGGGCCCGACAGAGCCCAGTAGAGCCCGACAGAGCCCGACAGAGCCCGACAGAGCCCGACAGGGCCCGACAGGGCCCGACAGAGCCCGACAGGGCCCAGTAGAGCCCGACAGAGTCCGACAGAGCCCGAGAGAGCCCGACAGAGCCCAGAAGAGCCCGACAGAACCCGACAGAACCCGACAGAGCCAAGTAGAGCCTGACAGAGCCCGACAGAGCCCGACAGATCCCGACAGAGCCCGACAGGGCCCGACAGGGCCCAGTAGAGCCCGACAGAGCCCGACAGAGCCCAGTAGAGCCCGACAGAGCCCGACAGAGCCCGACAGGGCCCGACAGGGCCCGACAGGTCCCGACAGAGCCCAGTAGAGCCCGAAAGAGCCCGAAAGAGCCCGACAGAGCCCGACAGGGCCCGACAGGGCCCGACAGGGCCCAGTAGAGCCCAGTAGAGCCCGACAGAGCCCGACAGAGCCTGACAGGGCCCGACAGAGCCCGACAGAGCCCGACAGAGCCCGACAGGGCCCGACAGGTCCCGACAGAGCCCGACAGGGCCCGACAGGGCCCGACAGAGCCTGACAGGGCCCAGTAGAGCCCGACAGGTCCCGACAGAGCCCGACAGAGCCCGACAGAGCCCGACAGAGCCCAGTAGAGCCCAGTAGAGCCCGACAGAGCCCGACAGAGCCCGACAGAGCCCGACAGGGCCCGACAGAGCCCGACAGGGCCCGACAGGGCCCAGTAGTGCCCGACAGAGCCCGACAGAGCCCGACAGGGCCCGACAGGGCCCGACAGAGCCCAGTAGACCCGGACAGAGCCCGACAGAGCCCGACAGAGCCCGACAGGGCCCGACACAGCCCGACAGAGCCCGACAGGGCCCGACAGAGCCCGACAGAGCCCGACAGAGCCCGACAGGGCCCAGTAGAGCCCGACAGAGTCCGACAGAGCCCGACAGAGCCCGACAGGGCCCGACAAGGCCCGACAGAGCCCGACAGAGCCCGACAGGGCCCGACAGGGCCCGACAGAGCCCGACAGAGCCCGACAGGGCCCGACAGGGCCCAGTAGAGCCCGATAGAGCCCGACAGAGCCCAGTAGAGCCCAGTACAGCCCGACAGAGCCCGACAGAGCCCGACAGAGCCCGACAGAGCCCAGTAGAGCCCAGTAGAGCCCGACAGAGCCCGACAGACCCCGACAGAGCCCGACAGAGCCCGACAGGGCCCGACAGGGCCCGACAGGGCCCAGTAGAGCCCGACAGAGCCCGACAGAGCCCGACAGGGCCCGACAGAGCCCGACAGGGCCCGACAGGGCCCAGTAGAGCCCGATAGAGCCCGACAGAGCCCAGTAGAGCCCAGTACAGCCCGACAGGGCCCGACAGGGCCCGACAGAGCCCAGTAGAGCCCAACAGAGCCCGACAGAGCCCGACAGAGCCCGACAGAGCCCGACAGAGCCCAGTAGAGCCCGACAGAGCCCCACAGAGCCCGACAGAGCCCGACAGAGCCCGACAGGGCCCGACAGGGCCCAGTAGAGCCCGACAGAGCCCGACAGAGCCCGACAGAGCCTGACAGAGCCCGACAGGGCCCGACAGGGCCCGACAGAGCCCGACAGAGCCCGACAGGGCCCAGTAGAGCCCGACAGAGCCCGACAGAGCCCGACAGAGCCTGACAGAGCCCGACAGGGCCCGACAGGGCCCAGTAGAGCCCGACAGAGCCCGACAGAGCCCGACAGGGCCCGACAGGGCCCGACAGGGCCCGACAGGACCCGACAGGGCCCGACAGAGCCCAACATGGCCCGACAGGGCCCGACAGAGCCCAGTAGAGCCGGACAGAGCCCGACAGAGCCTGACAGAGCCCGACAGGGCCCGACACAGCCCGACAGAGCCCGACAGGGCACGACAGAGCCCGACAGAGCCCGACAGAGCCCGACACAGCCCGACAGGGCCCGACAAGGCCCGACAGAGCCCGACAGGGCCCGACAGGGCCCGACAGGGCCCGACAGAGCCCGACAGAGCCCGACAGGGCCCGACAGGGCCCAGTAGAGCCCGACAGAGCCCGACAGAGCCCAGTAGAGCCCAGTACAGCCCGACAGAGCCCGACAGAGCCCGACAGGGCCCAGTAGAGCCCGACAGAGCCCAGTAGAGCCCAGTAGAGCCCGACAGAGCCCGACAGAGCCCGAAAGAGCCAGACAGAACCCGACAGAGCCCGACAGAGCCCGACAGGGCCCGACAGGGCCCGACAGAGCCCTGTAGAGCCCGACAGAGCCCGACAGAGCCCGACAGAGCCCGACAGAGCCCGACAGGTCCCGCAGAGCCCGACAGGGCCCAGTAGAGCCCGACAGAGCCCGACAGAGCCCGACAGGGCCCGACAGGGCCCGACAGAGCCCTGTAGAGCCCGACAGAGCCCGACAGAGCCCGACAGAGCCCGACAGAGCCCGACAGGTCCCGACAGAGCCCGACAGGGCCCAGTAGAGCCCGACAGAGTCCGACAGAGCCCGAGAGAGCCCGACAGGGCCCGACAGGTCCCGACAGAGCCCGACAGGGCCCAGAAGAGCCCGACAGAGCCCGACAGAGCCCGACAGAGCCCGACAGAACCCGACAGAGCCAAGTAGAGCCTGACAGAGCCCGACAGAGCCCGACAGAGCCCGACAGAGCCCGACAGGGCCCGACAGGGCCCAGTAGAGCCCGACAGAGCCCGACAGAGCCCAGTAGAGCCCGACAGAGCCCGACAGAGCCCGACAGGGCCCGACAGGGCCCGACAGGGCCCGACAGAGCCCAGTAGAGCCCGAAAGAGCCCGACAGAGCCCGACAGAGCCTGACAGGGCCCGACAGAGCCCGACAGAGCCCGACAGAGCCCGACAGGGCCCGACAGGTCCCGACAGAGCCCGACAGGGCCCGACAGGGCCCGACAGAGCCTGACAGGGCCCAGTAGAGCCCGACAGGTCCCGACAGAGCCCGACAGAGCCCGACAGAGCCCGACAGGGCCCGACAGAGCCCGACAGAGCCCGACAGAGCCCGACAGGGCCCGACAGAGCCCGACAGGGCCTGACAGGGCCAGTAGAGCCCGACAGAGCCCGACAGAGCCCGACAGGGCCCGACAGGGCCCGACAGGGCCCGACAGAGCCCCACAGGGCCCGACAGGGCCCGACAGAGCCCAGTAGACCCGGACAGAGCCCGACAGAGCCCGACAGAGCCCGACAGGGCCCGACACAGCCCGACAGAGCCCGACAGGGCCCGACAGAGCCCGACAGAGCCCGACAGAGCCCGACAGGGCCCAGTAGAGCCCGACAGAGTCCGACAGAGCCCGACAGAGCCCGACAGGGCCGACAAGGCCCGACAGAGCCCGACAGGGCCCGACAGGGCCCGACAGGGCCCGACAGAGCCCGACAGAGCCCGACAGAGCCCAGTACAGCCCGAAAGAGCCCGACAGAGCCCGACAGAGCCCGACAGAGCCCAGTAGAGCCCAGTAGAGCCCGACAGAGCCCGACAGACCCCGACAGAGCCCGACAGAGCCCGACAGGGCCCGACAGGGCCCGACAGGGCCCAGTAGAGCCCGACAGAGCCCGACAGAGCCCGACAGGGCCCGACAGAGCCCGACAGGGCCCGACAGGGCCCAGTAGAGCCCGATAGAGCCCGACAGAGCCCAGTAGAGCCCAGTACAGCCCGACAGGGCCCGACAGGGCCCGACAGAGCCCAGTAGAGCCCAACAGAGCCCGACAGAGCCCGACAGAGCCCGACAGAGCCCGACAGAGCCCAGTAGAGCCCGACAGAGCCCAACAGAGCCCGACAGAGCCCGACAGAGCCCGACAGGGCCCGACAGGGCCCAGTAGAGCCCGACAGAGCCCGACAGAGCCCGACAGAGCCGGACAGAGCCCGACAGGGCCCGACAGGGCCCGACAGAGCCCGACAGAGCCCGACAGGGCCCAGTAGAGCCCGAAAGAGCCCGACAGAGCCCGACAGAGCCTGACAGAGCCCGACAGGGCCCGACAGGGCCCAGTAGAGCCCGACAGAGCCCGACAGAGCCCGACAGGGCCCAGTAGAGCCCGACAGAGCCCAACAGAGCCCGACAGAGCCCGACAGAGCCCAACAGGGCCCGACAGGGCCCGACAGAGCCCAGTAGAGCCGGACAGAGCCCGACAGAGCCTGACAGAGCCCGACAGGGCCCGACACAGCCCGACAGAACCCGACAGGGCACGACAGAGCCCGACAGAGCCCGACAGAGCCCGACAGGGCCCAGTAGAGCCCGACAGAGTACGACAGAGCCCGACACAGCCCGACAGGGCCCGACAAGGCCCGACAGAGCCCGACAGGGCCCGACAGGCCCGACAGGGCCCGACAGAGCCCGACAGAGCCCGACAGGGCCCGACAGGGCCCAGTAGAGCCCGACAGAGCCCGACAGAGCCCAGTAGAGCCCAGTACAGCCCGACAGAGCCCGACAGAGCCCGACAGGGCCCAGTAGAGCCCGACAGAGCCCAGTAGAGCCCAGTAGAGCCCGACAGAGCCCGACAGAGCCCGAAAGAGCCCGACAGAACCCGACAGAGCCCGACAGAGCCCAGTAGAGCCCGACAGAGCCCGACAGAGCCCGACAGGGCCCGACAGGGCCCGACAGAGCCCAGTAGAGCCCGACAGAGCCCGACAGAGCCCGACAGAGCCCGACAGGGCCCGACAGGTCCCGACAGAGCCCGACAGGGCCCAGTAGAGCCCGACAGAGTCCGACAGAGCCCGAGAGAGCCCGACAGGGCCCGACAGGTCCCCGACAGAGCCCGACAGGGCCCAGAAGAGCCCGACAGAGCCCGACAGAGCCCGACAGAGCCCGACAGAACCCGACAGAGCCAAGTAGAGCCTGACAGAGCCCGACAGAGCCCGACAGAGCCCGACAGAGCCCGACAGGGCCCGACAGGGCCCAGTAGAGCCCGACAGAGCCCGACAGAGCCCAGTAGAGCCCGACAGAGCCCGACAGAGCCCGACAGGGCCCGACAGGCCCGACAGGGCCCGACAGAGCCCAGTAGAGCCCGAAAGAGCCCGACAGAGCCCGACAGAGCCTGACAGGGCCCGACAGAGCCCGACAGAGCCCGACAGAGCCCGACAGGGCCCGACAGGTCCCGACAGAGCCCGACAGGGCCCGACAGGGCCCGACAGAGCCTGACAGGGCCCAGTAGAGCCCGACAGGTCCCGACAGGTCCCGACAGGTCCCGACAGAGCCCGACAGGGCCCGACAGAGCCCGACAGAGCCCGACAGAGCCCGACAGGGCCCGACAGAGCCCGACAGGGCCTGACAGGGCCCAGTAGAGCCCGACAGAGCCCGACAGAGCCCGACAGGGCCTGACAGGGCCCGACAGGGCCCGACAGAGCCCAACAGGGCCCGACAGGGCCCGACAGAGCCCAGTAGACCCGGACAGAGCCCGACAGAGCCCGACAGAGCCCGACAGGGCCCGACACAGCCCGACAGAGCCCGACAGGGCCCGACAGAGCCCGACAGAGCCCGACAGAGCCCGACAGGGCCCAGTAGAGCCCGACAGAGTCCGACAGAGCCCGACAGAGCCCGACAGGGCCCGACAAGGCCCGACAGAGCCCGACAGGGCCCGACAGGGCCCGACAGGGCCCGACAGAGCCCGACAGAGCCCGACAGAGCCCAGTACAGCCCGAAAGAGCCCGACAGAGCCCGACAGAGCCCGACAGAGCCCAGTAGAGCCCAGTAGAGCCCGACAGAGCCCGACAGAGCCCGACAGGGCCCGACAGGGCCCGACAGGGCCCAGTAGAGCCCGACAGAGTCCGACAGAGCCCGACAGGGCCCGACAGAGCCCGACAGGGCCCGACAGGGCCCAGTAGAGCCCGATAGAGCCCGACAGAGCCCAGTAGAGCCCAGTACAGCCCGACAGGGCCCGACAGGGCCCGACAGAGCCCAGTAGAGCCCAACAGAGCCCGACAGAGCCCGACAGAGCCCGACAGAGCCCAGTAGAGCCCGACAGAGCCCAACAGAGCCCGACAGAGCCCGACAGAGCCCGACAGGGCCCGACAGGGCCCAGTAGAGCCCGACAGAGCCCGACAGAGCCCGACAGAGCCTGACAGAGCCCGACAGGGCCCGACAGGGCCCGACAGAGCCCGACAGAGCCCGACAGGGCCCAGTAGAGCCCGACAGAGCCCGACAGAGCCCGACAGAGCCTGACAGAGCCCGACAGAGCCCGACAGGGCCCAGTAGAGCCCGACAGAGCCCGACAGAGCCCGACAGGGCCCGACAGGGCCCGACAGGGCCCGACAGGACCCGACAGGGCCCGACAGAGCCCAACAGGGCCCGACAGGGCCCGACAGAGCCCAGTAGAGCCGGACAGAGCCCGACAGAGCCTGACAGAGCCCGACAGGGCCCGACACAGCCCGACAGAGCCCGACAGGGCACGACGGAGCCCGACAGAACCCGACAGAGCGCGACAGGGCCCAGTAGAGCCCGACAGAGTCCGACAGAGCCCGACAGAGCCCGACAGGGCCCGACAAGGCCCGACAGAGCCCGACAGGGCCCGACAGGGCCCGACAGGGCCCGACAGAGCCCGACAGGGCCCGACAGGGCCCAGTAGAGCCCGACAGAGCCCGACAGAGCCCAGTAGAGCCCAGTACAGCCCGACAGAGCCCGACAGAGCCCGACAGGGCCCAGTAGAGCCCGACAGAGCCCGACAGAGCCCGACAGAGCCCGACAGAGCCCGACCGGGCCCGACAGGGCCTGACAGGGCCCAGTACAGACCGACAGAGTCCGACAGAGCCCAACAGAGCCCGACAGAGCCCGACAGAGCCCAGTAGAGCCCAGTAGAGCCCGACAGAGCCCGACAGAGCCCGACAGAGCCCGACAGGGCCCGACAGGGCCCAGTAGAGCCCGACAGAGCCCGACAGGGCCCGTCAGGGCCCGACAGAGCCCAGTAGAGCCCAACAGAGCCCGACAGAGCGCGACAGAGCCCGACAGAGCCCAGTAGAGCCCGACAGAGCCCGACAGAGCCCGACAGGGCCCGACAGAGCCCGACAGAGCCCAGTAGAGCCCGACAGAGCCCGACAGAGCCCGACAGAGCCCGACAGAGCCCGACAGGGCCCGACAGGGCCCAGTAGAGCCCGACAGAGCCCGACAGAGCCCGACAGAGCCTGACAGAGCCCGACAGGGCCCGACAGGGCCCGACAGAGCCCGACAGAGCCCGACAGAGCCTGACAGAGCCCGACAGAGCCCGACAGGGCCCGACAGAGCCCGACAGAGCCCGACAGGGCCCGACAGAGCCCGACAGGGCCCGACAGAGCCCGACAGAACCCGTCAGAGCCCGACAGAGCCCGACAGAGCCCGACAGAGCCCAGTAGAGCCCAGTAGAGCCCGACAGAGCCCGACAGAGCCCGACAGGGCCCGACAGGGCCCGACAGGGCCCAGTAGAGCCCGACAGAGCCCGACAGGGCCCGACAGGGCCCGACAGGGCCCAGTAGATCCCGACAGAGCCCGACAGAGCCCGACAGAGTCCGACAGGTCCCAGTAGAGCCCGACAGAGCCCGACAGGGCCCGACAGGGCCCAGTAGAGCCCGACAGAGCCCGACAGGGCCCGACAGGGCCCAGTAGAGCCCGACAGAGCCCGACAGAGCCCGACAGAGCCCGACAGGGCCCGACAGAGCCTGACAGAGCCCGACAGAGCCGAGTAGAGCCCGACAAAGCCCGACAGGGCCCAGTAGAGCCCGACACAGCCCGACAGGGCCCGACAGGGCCCGACAGAGCCCAGTAGAGCCCAACAGAGCCCGACAGGGCCCGACAGGGCCCAGTAGAACCCGACAGAGCCCGACAGGGCCCAGTAGAGCCCGACAGAGCCCAGTAGAGTCCAGTAGAGCCCGACAGAGCCCGACAGAGCCCGACAGAGCCCGACAGAACCCGACAGAGCCCGACAGAGCCCAGTAGAGCCCGACAGAGCCCAGTAGAACCCGACAGAGCCCGACAGAGCCCGACAGGGCCCGACAGGGCCCGACAGGGCCCAGTAGAGCCCGACAGAGTCCGACAGAGCCCGAGAGAGCCCGACAGAGCCCAGAAGAGCCCGACAGAGCCCGACATGGCCCGACAGAGCCCGACAGGGCCCGACAGGGCCCAGTAGAGCCCGACAGAGCCCGACAGAGCCCGACAGAGCCCGACAGGGCCCGACAGGGCCCAGTAGAGCCCGACAGAGCCCGACAGAGCCCAGTAGAGCCCGACAGAGCCCGACAGAGCCCGACAGGGCCCGACAGGGCCCGACAGAGCCCGACAGAGCCCAGTAGAGCCCGAAAGAGCCCGACAGAGCCCGACAGAGCCCGACAGGGCCCGACAGGGCCCGACAGGGCCCGACAGGGCCCAGTAGAGCCCAGTAGAGCCCGACAGAGCCCGACAGAGCCTGACAGGGCCCGACAGAGCCCGACAGAGCCCGACAGAGCCCGACAGGGCCCGACAGGTCCCGACAGAGCCTGACAGGGCCCAGTAGAGCCCGACAGGTCCCGACAGAGCCCTACAGAGCCAGACAGAGCCCGACAGAGCCCAGTAGAGCCCAGTAGAGCCCGACAGAGCCCGACAGAGCCCGACAGAGCCCGACAGGGCCCGACAGAGCCCGACAGGGCCCAGTAGAGCCCGACAGAGCCCGACAGAGCCCGACAGGGCCCACAGGGCCCGACAGGGCCCGACAGAGCCCGACAGGGCCCGACAGGGCCCGACAGAGCCCAGTAGACCCGGACAGAGCCCGACAGAGCCCGACAGAGCCCGACAGGGCCCGACACAGCCCGACAGGGCCCAGTAGAGCCTGACAGAGTCCGACAGAGCCCGACAGAGCCCGACAGGGCCCGACAAGGCCCGACAGAGCCCGACAGGGCCCGACAGGGCCCGACAGAGCCCGACAGAGCCCGACAGGGCCCGACAGGGCCCAGTAGAGAACGATAGAGCCCGACAGAGCCCAGGAGAGCCCAGTACAGCCCGACAGAGCCCGACAGAGCCCGACAGAGCCCGACAGAGCCCAGTAGAGCCCAGTAGAGCCCGACAGAGCCCGACAGACCCCGACAGAGCCCGACAGAGCCCGACAGAGCCCGACAGGGCCCGACAGAGCCCGACAGGGCCCGACAGGGCCCAGTAGAGCCCGATAGAGCCCGACAGAGCCCAGTAGAGCCCAGTACAGCCCGACAGGGCCCGACAGGGCCCGACAGAGCCCAGTAGAGCCCAACAGAGCCCGACAGAGCCCGACAGAGCCCGACAGAGCCCGACAGAGCCCAGTAGAGCCCGACAGAGCCCGACAGAGCCCGACAGGGCCCGACAAGGCCCGACAGAGCCCGACAGGGCCCGACAGGGCCCGACAGAGCCCGACAGAGCCCGACAGGGCCCGACAGGGCCCAGTAGAGAACGATAGAGCCCGACAGAGCCCAGGAGAGCCCAGTACAGCCCGACAGAGCCCGACAGAGCCCGACAGAGCCCGACAGAGCCCAGTAGAGCCCAGTAGAGCCCGACAGAGCCCGACAGACCCCGACAGAGCCCGACAGAGCCCGACAGAGCCCGACAGGGCCCGACAGAGCCCGACAGGGCCCGACAGGGCCCAGTAGAGCCCGATAGAGCCCGACAGAGCCCAGTAGAGCCCAGTACAGCCCGACAGGGCCCGACAGGGCCCGACAGAGCCCAGTAGAGCCCAACAGAGCCCGACAGAGCCCGACAGAGCCCGACAGAGCCCGACAGAGCCCAGTAGAGCCCGACAGAGCCCGACAGAGCCCGATAGAGCCCGACAGGGCCCGACAGGGCCCAGTAGAGCCCGACAGAGCCCGACAGAGCCCGACAGAGCCTGACAGAGCCCGACAGGGCCGAACAGGGCCCGACAGAGCCCGACAGAGCCCGAAAGGGCCCAGTAGAGCCCGACAGAGCCCGACAGAGCCCGACAGAGCCTGACAGAGCCCGAAAGGGCCCGACAGGGCCCGACAGGGCCCAGTAGAGCCCGACAGAGCTCGACAGAGCCCGACAGGGCCCTACAGGGCCCGACAGGACCCGACAGGGCCCCACAGAGCCCAACAGGGCCCGACAGGGCCCGACAGAGCCCAGTAGAGCCGGACAGAGCCCGAGAGAGCCCGACAGAGCCCGACAGGGCCCGACACAGCCCGACAGAGCCCGACAGGGCCCGACAGAGCCCGACAGAGCCCGACAGAGCCCGACAGGGCCCAGTAGAGCCCGACAGAGTCCGACAGAGCCCGACAGAGCCCGACAGGGCCCGACAAGGCCCGACAGAGCCCGACAGAGCCCGACAGGGCCCGACAGGGCCCAGTAGAGCCCGACAGAGCCCGACAGAGCCCAGTAGAGCCCAGTACAGCCCGACAGAGCCCGACAGAGCCCGACAGGGCCCAGTAGAGCCCGACAGAGCCCGACAGAGCCCGACAGAGGCCGACAGAGCCCGACCGGGCCCGACAGGGCCTGACAGGACCCAGTACAGACCGACAGAGTCCGACAGAGCCCGACAGAGCCCGACAGAGCCCGACAGAGCCCGACAGGGCCCAGTAGAGCCCGACAGAGCCCGACAGGGCCCGACAGGGCCCAGTAGAGCCCGACAGAGCCCGACAGAGCCCGACAGAGCCCGACAGGGCCCGACAGAGCCTGACAGAGCCCGACAGAGCCCAGTAGAGCCCGACAGAGCCCGACAGGGCCCGACAGGGCCCGACAGGGCCCAGTAGAGCCCGACAGAGCCCGACAGAGCCCAGTAGAGCCCAGTAGAGCCCGACAGAGCCCGACAGAGCCCGACAGAGCCCGACAGGGCCCGACAGGGCCCGACAGAGACCGACAGGGCCCGACAGGGCCCGACAGAGCCCGACAGAGCCCGACAGAGCCCGACAGGGCCCGACAGGGCCCAGTAGAGCCCGACAGAGCCCGACAGAGCCCGACAGAGCCCAGTAGAGCCCAGTAGAGCCCGACAGAGCCCGACAGAGCCCGACAGGGCCCGACAGGGCCCGACAGGGCCCAGTAGAGCCCGACAGAGCCCGACAGGGCCCGACAGGGCCCGACAGGGCCCAGTAGAGCCCGACAGAGCCCGACAGAGCCCGACAGAGCCCAGTAGAGCCCGACAGAGCCCAGTAGAGCCCGACAGAGCCCGAAAGAGCCCGACAGAACCCGACAGAGCCCGACAGAGCCCAGTAGAGCCCGACAGAGCCCGACAGAGCCCGACAGGGCCCGACAGAGCCCAGTAGAGCCCGACAGAGCCCGACAGAGCCCGACAGAGCCCGACAGGGCCCGACAGGGCCCGACAGAGCCCGACAGAGCCCAGTAGAGCCCGACAGAGCCCGACAGAGCCCGACAGAGCCCGACAGAGCCCAGTAGAGCCCGACAGAGCCCGACAGAGCCCGACAGAGCCCGACAGGGCCCGACAGGGCCCAACAGGGCCCAGTAGAGCCCGACAGAGCCCGACAGAGCCCGACAGAGCCCGACAGGGCCCGACACAGCCCGACAGGGCCCAGTAGAGCCTGACAGAGTCCGACAGAGCCCGACAGAGCCCGACAGGGCCCGACAAGGCCCGACAGAGCCCGACAGGGCCCGACAGGGCCCGACAGAGCCCGACAGAGCCCGACAGGGCCCGACAGGGCCCAGTAGAGAACGATAGAGCCCGACAGAGCCCAGGAGAGCCCAGTACAGCCCGACAGAGCCCGACAGAGCCCGACAGAGCCCGACAGAGCCCAGTAGAGCCCAGTAGAGCCCGACAGAGCCCGACAGACCCCGACAGAGCCCGACAGAGCCCGACAGAGCCCGACAGGGCCCGACAGAGCCCGACAGGGCCCGACAGGGCCCAGTAGAGCCCGATAGAGCCCGACAGAGCCCAGTAGAGCCCAGTACAGCCCGACAGGGCCCGACAGGGCCCGACAGAGCCCAGTAGAGCCCAACAGAGCCCGACAGAGCCCGACAGAGCCCGACAGAGCCCGACAGAGCCCAGTAGAGCCCGACAGAGCCCGACAGAGCCCGATAGAGCCCGACAGGGCCCGACAGGGCCCAGTAGAGCCCGACAGAGCCCGACAGAGCCCGACAGAGCCTGACAGAGCCCGACAGGGCCGAACAGGGCCCGACAGAGCCCGACAGAGCCCGAAAGGGCCCAGTAGAGCCCGACAGAGCCCGACAGAGCCCGACAGAGCCTGACAGAGCCCGAAAGGGCCCGACAGGGCCCGACAGGGCCCAGTAGAGCCCGACAGAGCTCGACAGAGCCCGACAGGGCCCTACAGGGCCCGACAGGACCCGACAGGGCCCCACAGAGCCCAACAGGGCCCGACAGGGCCCGACAGAGCCCAGTAGAGCCGGACAGAGCCCGAGAGAGCCCGACAGAGCCCGACAGGGCCCGACACAGCCCGACAGAGCCCGACAGGGCCCGACAGAGCCCGACAGAGCCCGACAGAGCCCGACAGGGCCCAGTAGAGCCCGACAGAGTCCGACAGAGCCCGACAGAGCCCGACAGGGCCCGACAAGGCCCGACAGAGCCCGACAGAGCCCGACAGGGCCCGACAGGGCCCAGTAGAGCCCGACAGAGCCCGACAGAGCCCAGTAGAGCCCAGTACAGCCCGACAGAGCCCGACAGAGCCCGACAGGGCCCAGTAGAGCCCGACAGAGCCCGACAGAGCCCGACAGAGGCCGACAGAGCCCGACCGGGCCCGACAGGGCCTGACAGGACCCAGTACAGACCGACAGAGTCCGACAGAGCCCGACAGAGCCCGACAGAGCCCGACAGAGCCCAGTAGAACCCAGTAGAGCCTGACAGAGCCCGACACAGCCCGACAGAGCCCGACAGGGCCCGACAGGGCCCAGTAGAGCCCGACAGAGCCCGACAGGGCCCGACAGGGCCCGACAGAGCCCAGTAGAGCCCAACAGAGCCCGACAGAGCCCGACAGAGCCCGACAGAGCCCAGTAGAGCTCGACAGAGCCCGACAGAGCCCGACAGGGCCCGACAGAGCCCGACAGAGCCCAGTAGAGCCCGACAGAGCCCGACAGAGCCCGACAGAGCCCGACAGAGCCTGACAGGGCCCGACAGGGCCCGACAGGGCCCAGTAGAGCCCGACAGAGCCCGACAGAGCCCGACAGAGCCTGACAGAGCCCGACAGGGCCCGACAGGGCCCGACAGAGCCCGACAGAGCCCGACAGGGCCCAGTAGAGCCCGACAGAGCCCGACAGAACCCGTCAGAGCCCGACAGAGCCCGACAGAGCACGACAGAGCCCAGTAGAGCCCAGTAGAGCCCGACAGAGCCCGACAGAGCCCGACAGAACCCGTCAGAGTCCGACAGAGCCCGACAGAGCCCGACAGAGCCCGACAGGGCCCAGTAGAGCCCGACAGAGCCCGACAGGGCCCGACAGGGCCCAGTAGAGCCCGACAGAGCCCGACAGAGCCCGACAGAGCCCGACAGGGCCCAACAGAGCCTGACAGAGCCCGACAGAGCCCAGTAGAGCCCGACAGAGCCCGACAGGGCCCGACAGGGCCCGACAGGGCCCAGTAGAGCCCGACAGAGCCCGACAGAGCCCAGTAGAGCCCAGTAGAGCCCGACAGAGCCCGACAGAGCCCGACAGGGCCCGACAGGGCCCGACAGAGACCGACAGGGCCCGACAGGGCCCGACAGAGCCCGACAGAGCCCGACAGAGCCCGACAGGGCCCAGTAGAGCCCGACAGAGCCCGACAGAGCCCGACAGAGCCCAGTAGAGCCCAGTAGAGCCCGACAGAGCCCGACAGAGCCCGACAGGGCCCGACAGGGCCCGACAGGGCCCAGTAGAGCCTGACAGAGCCCGACAGGGCCCGACAGGGCCCGACAGGGCCCAGTAGAGCCCGACAGAGCCCGACAGAGCCCGACAGAGCCCAGTAGAGCCCGACAGAGCCCAGTAGAGCCCGACAGAGCCCGAAAGAGCCCGACAGAACCCGACAGAGCCCGACAGAGCCCAGTAGAGCCCGACAGAGCCCGACAGAGCCCGACAGGGCCCGACAGAGCCCAGTAGAGCCCGACAGAGCCCGACAGAGCCCGACAGAGCCCGACAGGGCCCGACAGGGCCCGACAGAGCCCGACAGAGCCCAGTAGAGCCCGACAGAGCCCGACAGAGCCCGACAGAGCCCGACAGAGCCCAGTAGAGCCCGACAGAGCCCGACAGAGCCCGACAGAGCCCGACAGGGCCCGACAGGGCCCAACAGGGCCCAGTAGAGCCCGACAGAGCCCGACAGAGCCCGACAGAGCCCGACAGAGCCCAGTAGAGCCCGACAGAGCCCGACAGAGCCCGCACGGGCCACACAGGGCCCGACAGGGCCCGACAGAGCCCAGTAGAGCCCGAAAGAGCCCGACAGAGCCCGACAGAGCCCGACAGGGCCAGACAGGGCCCGACAGGGCCCGACAGGGCCCAGTAGAGCCCAGTAGAGCCCTACAGAGCCCGACAGAGCCTGACAGGGCCCGACAGAGCCCGACAGAGCCCGACAGAGCCCGACAGGGCCCGACAGGGCCCGACAGAGCCCGACAGAGCCCGACAGGGCCCGACAGAGCCCGACAGAGCCCAACAGGGCCCGACAGGGAACAGTAGAGCCCAGTAGAGCCCAGTAGAGCCCGACAGAGCCCGACAGAGCCCGACAGAGCCCGACAGGGCCCGACAGGGCCCGACAGGGCCCGACAGGGAACAGTAGAGCCCAGTAGAGCCCGACAGAGCCCGACAGAGCCCGACAGGGCCCGACAGAGCCAGACAGAGCCCGACAGGGCCCGACAGGGCCCGACAGGGAACAGTAGAGCCCAGTAGAGCCCGACAGAGCCCGACAGAGCCCGACAGAGCCCGACAGGGCCCGACAGAGCCCGACAGAGCCCGACAGGGCCCGACAGGGCCCGACAGGGCCCGACAGAGCCCGACAGAACCCGACAGAGCCCGACAGAGCCCGACAGGGCCCGACAGTGCCCGACAGAGCCCGATAGAGCCCGACAGGGCCCGACAGAGCCCGACAGAGCCCGACAGGGCACGACAGAGCCCGACAGGGCCCGACAGAGCCCGACAGAGCCCGACAGAGCCCGACAGGGCCCAGTAGAGCCCGACAGAGCCCAGTAGAGCCCAGTAGAGCCCGACAGAGCCCGACAGAGCCCGACAGGGCCCGACAGGGCCCGACAGGGCCCAGTAGAGCCCGACAGAGCCCGACAGGGCCCGACAGAGCCCGACAGAGCCCGACAGGGCCCAGTAGAGCCCGACAGAGCCCGACAGAGCCCGACAGAGCCCGACAGAGCCCAGTAGAGCCCGACAGAGCCCGACAGAGCCCGACAGAGCCCGACAGAGCCCAGTAGAGCCCGACAGAGCCCGACAGAGCCCGACAGAGCCCGACAGGGCCCGACAGGGCCCAACAGGGCCCAGTAGAGCCCGACAGAGCCCGACAGAGCCCGACAGAGCCCGACAGAGCCCAGTAGAGTCCGACAGAGCCCGACAGAGCCCGACAGAGCCCGACAGGGCCCAGTAGAGCCCGAAAGAGCCCGACAGAGCCCGACAGAGCCCGACAGGGCCAGACAGGGCCCGACAGGGCCCAGTAGAGCCCGACAGAGCCCGACAGAGCCCGACAGAGCCCGACAGGGCCCAGTAGAGCCCGACAGAGCCCGACAGGGCCCGACAGGGCCCAGTAGAGCCCGACAGAGCCCGACAGAGCCCGACAGAGCCCGACAGGGCCCGACAGAGCCTGACAGAGCCCGACAGAGCCGAGTAGAGCCCGACAAAGCCCGACAGGGCCCAGTAGAGCCCGATACAGCCCGACAGGGCCCGACAGGGCCCGACAGAGCCCAGTAGAGCCCAACAGAGCCCGACAGGGTCCGACAGAGCCCAGTAGAGCCCGACAGAGCCCGACAGAGCCCGACAGGGCCCGACAGGGCCCAGTAGAGCCCGACAGAGCCCGACAGAGCCCGACAGAGCCCGACAGGGCCCGACAGAGCCCGACAGAGCCCGACAGAGCCCGACAAGGCCCGATAGGGCCCAGTAGAGCCCGACAGAGCCCGACAGAGCCCGACAGAACCCGTCAGAGCCCGACAGAGCCCGACAGAGCCCGACAGAGCCCAGTAGAGCCCAGTAGAGCCCGACAGAGCCCGACAGAGCCCGACAGGGCCCGACAGGGCCCGACAGGGCCCAGTAGAGCCCGAC
Organism: Caloenas nicobarica; assembly: GCF_036013445.1. NCBI lineage: Eukaryota > Metazoa > Chordata > Aves > Columbiformes > Columbidae > Caloenas > Caloenas nicobarica. Next base: position 74,944 of record NW_027017315.1, read on the forward strand.
AGAGCCCGACAGGGCCCGACAGGGCCCGACAGGGCCCAGTAGAGCCCGACAGAGCCCGACAGAGCCCGACAGAGCCCGACAGGGCCCAGTAGAGCCCGACAGAGCCCGACAGGGCCCGACAGGGCCAAGTAGAGCCCGACAGAGCCCGACAGGGCCCGACAGGGCCCAGTAGAGCCCGACAGAGCCCGACAGAGCCCGACAGAGCCCGACAGAGCCTGACAGAGCCCGACAGAGCCGAGTAGAGCCCGACAAAGCCCGACAGGGCCCGACAGGGCCCGACAGGGCCCAGTAGAGCCCGACAGAACCCGACAGAGCCCAGTAGAGCCCAGTAGAGCCCGACAGAGCCCGACAGAGCCCGACAGAGCCCGACAGGGCCCGACAGGGCCCGACAGAGCCCGACAGAGCCCGACAGGGCCCAGTAGAGCCCGACAGAGCCCGACAGAGCCCGACAGAGCCCGACAGAGCCCGACAGGGCCCGACAGAGCCCGACAGAGCCCGACAGGGCCCGACAGAGCCCGACAGAGCCCGACAGGGCCCGACAGGGCCCGACAGGACCCAGAAAAGCCCGACAGAGCCCGACAGAGCCCGACAGGGCCCGACAGGGCCCGACAGAGCCCGACAGAGCCCGACAGGGCCCGACAGGGCCCGACAGAGCCCAGTAGAGCCCGACAGAGCCCGACAGAGCCCGACAGAGCCCGACAGGGCCCAGTAGAGCCCGACAGAGCCCGACAGAGCCCGACAGAGCCCGACAGGGCCCGACAGAGCCCGACAGAGCCCGAAAGAGCCCGACAAGGCCCGACAGGGCCCAGTAGAGCCCGACAGAGCCCGACAGAGCCCGACAGAACCCGTCAGAGCCCGACAGAGCCCGACAGAGCACGACAGAGCCCAGTAGAGCCCAGTAGAGCCCGACAGAGCCCGACAGAGCCCGACAGAACCCGTCAGAGCCCGACAGAGCCCGACAGAGCACGACAGAGCCCAGTAGAGCCCAGTAGAGCCCGACAGAGCCCGACAGAGCCCGACAGAACCCGTCAGAGTCCGACAGAGCCCGACAGAGCCCGACAGAGCCCGACAGGGCCCAGTAGAGCCCGACAGAGCCCGACAGGGCCCGACAGGGCCCAGTAGAGCCCGACAGAGCCCGACAGAGCCCGACAGAGCCCGACAGGGCCCGACAGAGCCTGACAGAGCCCGACAGAGCCCAGTAGAGCCCGACAGAGCCCGACAGGGCCCGACAGGGCCCGACAGGGCCCAGTAGAGCCCGACAGAGCCCGACAGAGCCCAGTAGAGCCCAGTAGAGCCCGACAGAGCCCGACAGAGCCCGACAGAGCCCGACAGGGCCCGACAGGGCCCGACAGAGACCGACAGGGCCCGACAGGGCCCGACAGAGCCCGACAGAGCCCGACAGAGCCCGACAGGGCCCGACAGGGCCCAGTAGAGCCCGACAGAGCCCGACAGAGCCCGACAGAGCCCAGTAGAGCCCAGTAGAGCCCGACAGAGCCCGACAGAGCCCGACAGGGCCCGACAGGGCCCGACAGGGCCCAGTAGAGCCCGACAGAGCCCGACAGGGCCCGACAGGGCCCGACAGGGCCCAGTAGAGCCCGACAGAGCCCGACAGAGCCCGACAGAGCCCAGTAGAGCCCGACAGAGCCCAGTAGAGCCCGACAGAGCCCGAAAGAGCCCGACAGAACCCGACAGAGCCCGACAGAGCCCAGTAGAGCCCGACAGAGCCCGACAGAGCCCGACAGGGCCCGACAGAGCCCAGTAGAGCCCGACAGAGCCCGACAGAGCCCGACAGAGCCCGACAGGGCCCGACAGGGCCCGACAGAGCCCGACAGAGCCCAGTAGAGCCCGACAGAGCCCGACAGAGCCCGACAGAGCCCGACAGAGCCCAGTAGAGCCCGACAGAGCCCGACAGAGCCCGACAGAGCCCGACAGGGCCCGACAGGGCCCAACAGGGCCCAGTAGAGCCCGACAGAGCCCGACAGAGCCCGACAGAGCCCGACAGAGCCCAGTAGAGCCCGACAGAGCCCGACAGAGCCCGCACGGGCCACACAGGGCCCGACAGGGCCCGACAGAGCCCAGTAGAGCCCGAAAGAGCCCGACAGAGCCCGACAGAGCCCGACAGGGCCAGACAGGGCCCGACAGGGCCCGACAGGGCCCAGTAGAGCCCAGTAGAGCCCTACAGAGCCCGACAGAGCCTGACAGGGCCCGACAGAGCCCGACAGAGCCCGACAGGGCCCGACAGGGCCCGACAGGGCCCGACAGAGCCCGACAGAGCCCGACAGGGCCCGACAGAGCCCGACAGAGCCCAACAGGGCCCGACAGGGAACAGTAGAGCCCAGTAGAGCCCAGTAGAGCCCGACAGAGCCCGACAGAGCCCGACAGAGCCCGACAGGGCCCGACAGGGCCCGACAGGGCCCGACAGGTAACAGTAGAGCCCAGTAGAGCCCGACAGAGCCCGACAGAGCCCGACAGGGCCCGACAGAGCCAGACAGAGCCCGACAGGGCCCGACAGGGCCCGACAGGGAACAGTAGAGCCCAGTAGAGCCCGACAGAGCCCGACAGAGCCCGACAGAGCCCGACAGGGCCCGACAGAGCCCGACAGAGTCCGACAGGGCCCGACAGGGCCCGACAGGGCCCGACAGAGCCCGACAGAACCCGACAGAGCCCGACAGAGCCCGACAGGGCCCGACAGTGCCCGACAGAGCCCGATAGAGCCCGACAGGGCCCGACAGAGCCCGACAGAGCCCGACAGGGCACGACAGAGCCCGACAGGGCCCGACAGAGCCCGACAGAGCCCGACAGAGCCCGACAGGGCCCAGTAGAGCCCGACAGAGCCCAGTAGAGCCCAGTAGAGCCCGACAGAGCCCGACAGAGCCCGACAGGGCCCGACAGGGCCCGACAGGGCCCAGTAGAGCCCGACAGAGCCCGACAGGGCCCGACAGAGCCCGACAGAGCCCGACAGGGCCCGACAGAGCCCGACAGAGCCCGACAGGGCCCAGTAGAGCCCGACAGAGCCCGACAGAGCCCGACAGAGCCCGACAGAGCCCAGTAGAGCCCGACAGAGCCCGACAGAGCCCGACAGAGCCCGACAGAGCCCAGTAGAGCCCGACAGAGCCCGACAGAGCCCGACAGAGCCCGACAGGGCCCGACAGGGCCCAACAGGGCCCAGTAGAGCCCGACAGAGCCCGACAGAGCCCGACAGAGCCCGACAGAGCCCAGTAGAGCCCGACAGAGCCCGACAGAGCCCGCACGGGCCACACAGGGCCCGACAGGGCCCGACAGAGCCCAGTAGAGCCCGAAAGAGCCCGACAGAGCCCGACAGAGCCCGACAGGGCCAGACAGGGCCCGACAGGGCCCGACAGGGCCCAGTAGAGCCCAGTAGAGCCCTACAGAGCCCGACAGAGCCTGACAGGGCCCGACAGAGCCCGACAGAGCCCGACAGAGCCCGACAGGGCCCGACAGGGCCCGACAGAGCCCGACAGAGCCCGACAGGGCCCGACAGAGCCCGACAGAGCCCAACAGGGCCCGACAGGGAACAGTAGAGCCCAGTAGAGCCCAGTAGAGCCCGACAGAGCCCGACAGAGCCCGACAGAGCCCGACAGGGCCCGACAGGGCCCGACAGGGCCCGACAGGGAACAGTAGAGCCCAGTAGAGCCCGACAGAGCCCGACAGAGCCCGACAGGGCCCGACAGAGCCAGACAGAGCCCGACAGGGCCCGACAGGGCCCGACAGGGAACAGTAGAGCCCAGTAGAGCCCGACAGAGCCCGACAGAGCCCGACAGAGCCCGACAGGGCCCGACAGAGCCCGACAGAGCCCGACAGGGCCCGACAGGGCCCGACAGGGCCCGACAGAGCCCGACAGAACCCGACAGAGCCCGACAGAGCCCGACAGGGCCCGACAGTGCCCGACAGAGCCCGATAGAGCCCGACAGGGCCCGACAGAGCCCGACAGAGCCCGACAGGGCACGACAGAGCCCGACAGGGCCCGACAGAGCCCGACAGAGCCCGACAGAGCCCGACAGGGCCCAGTAGAGCCCGACAGAGCCCAGTAGAGCCCAGTAGAGCCCGACAGAGCCCGACAGAGCCCGACAGGGCCCGACAGGGCCCGACAGGGCCCAGTAGAGCCCGACAGAGCCCGACAGGGCCCGACAGAGCCCGACAGAGCCCGACAGGGCCCGACAGAGCCCGACAGAGCCCGACAGGGCCCAGTAGAGCCCGACAGAGCCCGACAGAGCCCGACAGAGCCCGACAGAGCCCAGTAGAGCCCGACAGAGCCCGACAGAGCCCGACAGGGCCCGACAGGGCCCGACAGAGCCCGACAGGGCCCGACAGAGCCCGACAGAGCCCGACAGAGCCCGACAGGGCCCCACAGAGCCCGACAGAGCCCGACAGGGCCCAGTAGAGCCCGACAGAGCCCGACAGAGCCCGACAGGGCCCGACAGGGCCCGACAGGGCCCGACAGAGCCCGACAGAGCCCGACAGGGCCCAGTAGAGCCCGACAGAGCCCGACAGAGCCCGACAGAGCCCGACAGGGCCCGACAGGGCCCGAGAGAGCCCGACAGAGCCCGACAGGGCCCAGTAGAGCCCGACAGAGCCCGACAGAGCCCGACAGAGCCCGACAGAGCCCAGTAGAGCCCGACAGAGCCCGACAGAGCCCGACAGTGCCCGACAGGGCCCAGTAGAGCCCGACAGAGCCCGACAGGGCCCGACAGAGCCCGACAGAGCCCGACAGGGCCCGACAGAGCCCGACAGGTCCCGACAGGGCCCAGTAGAGCCCGACAGAGCCCGACAGAGCCCGACAGGGCCCGACAGAGCCCGACAGAGCCCGACAGAGCCCGACAGGGCCCGACAGAGCCCGACAGAGCCCGACAGAGCCCGACAGGGCCCGACAGAGCCCGACAGAGCCCGACAGGGCCCGACAGGGCCCGACAGAGCCCGACAGGGCCCCACAGAGCCCGACAGAGCCCGACAGGGCCCGACAGGGCCCAGTAGAGCCCGACAGAGCCCGACAGAGCCCGACAGAGCCCGACAGAGCCCAGTAGAGCCCGACAGAGCCCGACAGAGCCCGACAGGGCCCGACAGGGCCCGACAGAGCCCGACAGAGCCCGACAGGGCCCAGTAGAGCCCGACAGAGCCCGACAGAGCCCGACAGAGCCCGACAGGTACCGACAGAGCCCGACAGGGCCCGACAGGGCCCGACAGAGCCCGACAGAGCCCGACAGGGCCCGACAGAGCCCGACAGAGCTTGACAGAGCCCGACAGGGCCCAGTAGAGCCCAGTAGAACCCGACAGAGCCCAGTAGAGCCCGACAGAGCCCGACAGAGCCCGACAGAGCCCGACAGAGCCCGACAGGGCCCGAGAGAGCCCGACAGAGCCCGACAGGGCCCGACAGAGCCCGACAGGGCCCAGTAGAGCCCGACAGAGCCCGACAAAGCCCGACAGAGCCCGACAGGGCCCCACAGAGCCCGACAGAGCCCGACAGGGCCCAGTAGAGCCCGACAGAGCCCGACAGAGCCCGACAGAGCCCGACAGGGCCCGACAGGGCCCGACAGAGCCCGACAGAGCCCGACAGGGACCAGTAGAGCCCGACAGAGCCCGAAAGAGCCCGACAGAGCCCGACAGAGCCCAGTAGAGCCCGACAGAGCCCGACAGAGCCCGACAGGGCCCGACAGAGAACGACAGGGCCCGACAGGGCCCAGTAGAGCCCGACAGAGCCCGACAGGGCCCGACAGAGCCCGACAGAGCCCGACAGGGCGCAGTAGAGCCCGACAGAGACCGACAGAGCCCGACAGAGCCCGACAGGGCCCGACAGGGCCCGAGAGAGCCCGACAGGGCCCGACAGGGCCCAGTAGAGCCCGACAGAGCCCAAAAGAGCCCGACAGAGCCCGACAGAGCCCAGTAGAGCCCGACAGAGCCCGACAGAGCCCGACAGGGCCCGACAGAGCCCGACAGAGCCCGACAGGGCCCGACAGAGCCCGACAGAGCCCGACAGGGCCCAGTAGAGCCCGACAGAGCCCGACAGAGCCCGACAGGGCCCGACAGAGCCCGACAGAGCCCGACAGGGCCCGACAGGGCCCGACAGAGCCCGACAGGGCCCGACAGAGCCCGACAGAGCCCGACAGGGCCCGACAAGGCCCGACAGAGACCGACAGGGCCCGACAGGGCCCGACAGAGCCCGACAGAGCCCGACAGGGCCCGACAGGGCCCAGTAGAGCCCGACAGAGCCCGACAGAGCCCAGTAGAGCCCAGTACAGCCCGACAGAGCCCGACAGAGCCCGACAGGGCCCAGTAGAGCCCGACAGAGCCCAGTAGAGCCCAGTAGAGCCCGACAGAGCCCGACAGAGCCCGAAAGAGCCCGACAGAACCCGACAGAGCCCGACAGAGCCCAGTAGAGCCCGACAGAGCCCGACAGAGCCCGACAGGGCCCGACAGGGCCCGACAGAGCCCAGTAGAGCCCGACAGAGCCAGACAGAGCCCGACAGAGCCCGACAGGGCCCGACAGGTCCCGACAGAGCCCGACAGGGCCCAGTAGAGCCCGACAGAGTCCGACAGAGCCCGAGAGAGCCCGACAGGGCCCGACAGGTCCCGACAGAGCCCGACAGGGCCCAGAAGAGCCCGACAGAGCCCGACAGAGCCCGACAGAACCCGACAGAGCCCGACAGAGCCCAGTAGAGCCCGACAGAGCCCGACAGAGCCCGACAGGGCCCGACAGGGCCCGACAGGGCCCGACAGAGCCCGACAGGGCCCAGTAGAGCCCGACAGAGTCCGACAGAGCCCGAGAGAGCCCGACAGAGCCCAGAAGAGCCCGACAGAGCCCGACATGGCCCGACAGAGCCCGACAGGGCCCGACAGGGCCCAGTAGAGCCCGACAGAGCCCGACAGAGCCCGACAGAGCCCGACAGGGCCCAACAGGGCCCAGTAGAGCCCGACAGAGCCCGACAGAGCCCAGTAGAGCCCGACAGAGCCCGACAGAGCCCGACAGGGCCCGACAGGGCCCGACAGAGCCCGACAGAGCCCAGTAGAGCCCGAAAGAGCCCGACAGAGCCCGACAGAGCCCGACAGGGCCCGACAGGGCCCGACAGGGCCCGACAGGGCCCAGTAGAGCCCAGTAGAGCCCGACAGAGCCCGACAGAGCCTGACAGGGCCCGACAGAGCCCGACAGAGCCCGACAGAGCCCGACAGGGCCCGACAGGTCCCGACAGAGCCTGACAGGGCCCAGTAGAGCCCGACAGGTCCCCACAGAGCCCTACAGAGCCCGACAGAGCCCGACAGAGCCCAGTAGAGCCCAGTAGAGCCCGACAGAGCCCGACAGAGCCCGACAGAGCCCGACAGGGCCCGACAGAGCCCGACAGGGCCCAGTAGAGCCCGACAGAGCCCGACAGAGCCCGACAGGGCCCACAGGGCCCGACAGGGCCCGACAGAGCCCGACAGGGCCCGACAGGGCCCGACAGAGCCCAGTAGACCCGGACAGAGCCCGACAGAGCCCGACAGAGCCCGACAGGGCCCGACACAGCCCGACAGGGCCCAGTAGAGCCTGACAGAGTCCGACAGAGCCCGACAGAGCCCGACAGGGCCCGACAGGGCCCGACAGAGCCCGACAGAGCCCGACAGGGCCCGACAGGGCCCAGTAGAGCCCGATAGAGCCCGACAGAGCCCAGGAGTGCCCAGTACAGCCCGACAGAGCCCGACAGAGCCCGACAGAGCCCGACAGAGCCCAGTAGAGCCCAGTAGAGACCGACAGAGCCCGACAGACCCCGACAGAGCCCGACAGAGCCCGACAGGGCCCGACAGGGCCCGACAGGGCCCAGTAGAGCCCGACAGAGCCCGACAGAGCCCGACAGGGCCCGACAGAGCCCGACAGGGCCCGACAGGGCCCAGTAGAGCCCGATAGAGCCCGACAGAGCCCAGTAGAGCCCAGTACAGCCCGACAGGGCCCGACAGGGCCCGACAGAGCCCAGTAGAGCCCAACAGAGCCCGACAGAGCCCGACAGAGCCCGACAGAGCCCGACAGAGCCCGACAGAGCCCAGTAGAGCCCGACAGAGCCCGACAGAGCCCGATAGAGCCCGACAGGGCCCGACAGGGCCCAGTAGAGCCCGACAGAGCCCGACAGAGCCCGACAGAGCCTGACAGAGCCCGACAGGGCCGAACAGGGCCCGACAGAGCCCGACAGAGCCCGAAAGGGCCCAGTAGAGCCCGACAGAGCCCGACAGAGCCCGACAGAGCCTGACAGAGCCCGACAGAGCCCAGTAGAGCCGGACAGAGCCCGAGAGAGCCCGACAGAGCCCGACAGGGCCCGACAGAGCCCGACAGAGCCCGACAGGGCCCGACAGAGCCCGACAGAGCCCGACAGAGCCCGACAGGGCCCAGTAGAGCCCGACAGAGTCCGACAGAGCCCGACAGAGCCCGACAGGGCCCGACAAGGCCCGACAGAGCCCGACAGGGCCGACAGGGCCCGACAGGGCCCGACAGAGCCCGACAGAGCCCGACAGGGCCCGACAGGGCCCAGTAGAGCCCGACAGAGCCCGACAGAGCCCAGTAGAGCCCAGTACAGCCCGACAGAGCCCGACAGAGCCCGACAGGGCCCAGTAGAGCCCGACAGAGCCCGACAGAGCACGACAGAGCCCGACAGAGCCCGACCGGGCCCGACAGGGCCTGACAGGACCCAGTACAGACCGACAGAGTCCGACAGAGCCCGACAGAGCCCGACAGAGCCCAGTAGAACCCAGTAGAGCCTGACAGAGCCCGACACAGCCCGACAGAGCCCGACAGGGCCCGACAGGGCCCAGTAGAGCCCGACAGAGCCCGACAGGGCCCGACAGGGCCCGACAGAGCCCAGTAGAGCCCAACAGAGCCCGACAGAGCCCGACAGAGCCCGACAGAGCCCAGTAGAGCCCGACAGAGCCCGACAGAGCCCGACAGGGCCCGACAGAGCCCGACAGAGCCCAGTAGAGCCCGACAGAGCCCGACAGAGCCCGACAGAGCCCGACAGAGCCCGACAGGGCCCGACAGGGCCCAGTAGAGCCCGACAGAGCCCGACAGAGCCCGACAGAGCCCGACAGAGCCTGACAGAGCCCGACAGGGCCCGACAGGGCCCGACAGAGCCCGACAGAGCCCGACAGGGCCCAGTAGAGCCCGACAGAGCCCGACAGAGACCGACAGAGCCTGACAGAGCCCGACAGGGCCCGACAGGGCCCAGTAGAGCCCGACAGAGCCCGACAGAGCCCGACAGAGCCCGACAGGGCCCGACAGAGCCCGACAGAGCCCGACAGGGCCTGACAGAGCCCGACAGAGCCCGACAGGGCCCGACAGAGCCCGACAGAACCCGTCAGAGCCCGACAGAGCCCGACAGAGCCCGACAGAGCCCAGTAGAGCCCAGTAGAGCCCGACAGAGCCCGACAGAGCCCGACAGGGCCCGACAGGGCCCGACAGGGCCCAGTAGAGCCCGACAGAGCCCGACAGGGCCCGACAGGGCCCAGTAGAGCCCGACAGAGCCCGACAGAGCCCGACAGAGCCCGACAGGGCCCAGTAGAGCCCGACAGAGCCCGACAGGGCCCGACAGGGCCCAGTAGAGCCCGACAGAGCCCGACAGAGCCCGACAGAGCCCGACAGGGCCCGACAGAGCCCGACAGGGCCCGACAGAGCCCGACAGAGCCCGACAGAGCCCGACAGAGCCCGACAGGGCCCGACAGAGCCCGACAGAGCCCGACAGAGCCCGACAAGGCCCGATAGGGCCCAGTAGAGCCCGACAGAGCCCGACAGAGCCCGACAGAACCCGTCAGAGCCCGACAGAGCCCGACAGAGCCCGACAGAGCCCAGTAGAGCCCAGTAGAGCCCGACAGAGCCCGACAGAGCCCGACAGGGCCCGACAGGGCCCGACAGGGCCCAGTAGAGCCCGACAGAGCCCGACAGGGCCCGACAGGGCCCGACAGGGCCCAGTAGAGCCCGACAGAGCCCGACAGAGCCCGACAGAGCCCGACAGGGCCCAGTAGAGCCCGACAGAGCCCGACAGGGCCCGACAGGGCCAAGTAGAGCCCGACAGAGCCCGACAGGGCCCGACAGGGCCCAGTAGAGCCCGACAGAGCCCGACAGAGCCCGACAGAGCCCGACAGAGCCTGACAGAGCCCGACAGAGCCGAGTAGAGCCCGACAAAGCCCGACAGGGCCCGACAGGGCCCGACAGGGCCCAGTAGAGCCCGACAGAACCCGACAGAGCCCAGTAGAGCCCAGTAGAGCCCGACAGAGCCCGACAGAGCCCGACAGAGCCCGACAGGGCCCGACAGGGCCCGACAGAGCCCGACAGAGCCCGACAGGGCCCAGTAGAGCCCGACAGAGCCCGACAGAGCCCGACAGAGCCCGACAGAGCCCGACAGGGCCCGACAGAGCCCGACAGAGCCCGACAGGGGCCGACAGAGCCCGACAGAGCCCGACAGGGCCCGACAGAGCCCGACAGAGCCCGACAGGGCCCGACAGGGCCCGACAGGACCCAGAAAAGCCCGACAGAGCCCGACAGAGCCCGACAGGGCCCGACAGGGCCCGACAGAGCCCGACAGAGCCCGACAGGGCCCGACAGAGCCCGACAGAGCCCGACAGAGCCCGACAGAGCCCGACAGAGCCCGACAGGGCCCAGTAGAGCCCGACAGAGCCCGACAGAGCCCGACAGGGCCCGACAGAGCCCGACAGAGCCCGACAGAGCCCGACAGAACCCGTCAGAGCCCGACAGAGCCCGACAGAGCACGACAGAGCCCAGTAGAGCCCAGTAGAGCCCGACAGAGCACGACAGAGCCCGACAGAACCCGTCAGAGCCCGACAGAGCCCGACAGAGCACGACAGAGCCCGACAGAGCCCAGTAGAGCCCGACAGAGCCCGACAGAGCCCGACAGAACCCGTCAGAGCCCGACAGAGCCCGACAGAGCCCGACAGAGCCCGACAGGGCCCAGTAGAGCCCGACAGAGCCCGACAGGGCCCGACAGGCCCTGACAGGGCCCAGTAGAGCCCGACAGAGCCCGACAGAGCCCGACAGAGCCCGACAGGGCCCAGTAGAGCCCGACAGAGCCCGACAGGGCCCGACAGGGCCCAGTAGAGCCCGACAGAGCCCGACAGAGCCCGACAGGGCCCGACAGAGCCTGACAGAGCCCGACAGAGCCCAGTAGAGCCCGACAGAGCCCGACAGGGCCCGACAGGGCCCGACAGGGCCCAGTAGAGCCCGACAGAGCCCGACAGAGCCCAGTAGAGCCCAGTAGAGCCCGACAGAACCCGACAGAGCCCGACAGAGCCCGACAGGGCCCGACAGAGACCGACAGGGCCCGACAGGGCCCGACAGAGCCCGACAGAGCCCGACAGAGCCCGACAGGGCCCGACAGGGCCCAGTAGAGCCCGACAGAGCCCGACAGAGCCCGACAGAGCCCAGTAGAGCCCAGTAGAGCCCGACAGAGCCCGACAGAGCCCGACAGGGCCCGACAGGGCCCGACAGGGCCCAGTAGAGCCCGACAGAGCCCGACAGGGCCCGACAGGGCCCGACAGGGCCCAGTAGAGCCCGACAGAGCCCGACAGAGCCCGACAGAGCCCAGTAGAGCCCGACAGAGCCCAGTAGAGCCCGACAGAGCCCGAAAGAGCCCGACAGAACCCGACAGAGCCCGACAGAGCCCAGTAGAGCCCGACAGAGCCCGACAGAGCCCGACAGGGCCCGACAGAGCCCAGTAGAGCCCGACAGAGCCCGACAGAGCCCGACAGAGCCCGACAGGGCCCGACAGGGCCCGACAGAGCCCGACAGAGCCCAGTAGAGCCCGACAGAGCCCGACAGAGCCCGACAGAGCCCGACAGAGCCCAGTAGAGCCCGACAGAGCCCGACAGAGCCCGACAGAGCCCGACAGGGCCCGACAGGGCCCAACAGGGCCCAGTAGAGCCCGACAGAGCCCGACAGAGCCCGACAGAGCCCGACAGAGCCCAGTAGAGCCCGACAGAGCCCGACAGAGCCCGACAGAGCCCGACAGAGCCCGACAGAGCCCGACAGGGCCAGACAGGGCCCGACAGGGCCCGACAGGGCCCAGTAGAGCCCAGTAGAGCCCTACAGAGCCCGACAGAGCCTGACAGGGCCCGACAGAGCCCGACAGAGCCCGACAGAGCCCGACAGGGCCCGACAGGGCCCGACAGAGCCCGACAGAGCCCGACAGGACCCGACAGAGCCCGACAGAGCCCAACAGGGCCCGACAGGGAACAGTAGAGCCCAGTAGAGCCCAGTAGAGCCCGACAGAGCCCGACAGAGCCCGACAGAGCCCGACAGGGCCCGACAGGGCCCGACAGGGCCCGACAGGGAACAGTAGAGCCCAGTAGAGCCCGACAGAGCCCGACAGAGCCCGACAGGGCCCGACAGAGCCAGACAGAGCCCGACAGGGCCCGACAGGGCCCGACAGGGAACAGTAGAGCCCAGTAGAGCCCGACAGAGCCCGACAGAGCCCGACAGAGCCCGACAGGGCCCGACAGAGCCCGACAGAGCCCGACAGGGCCCGACAGGGCCCGACAGGGCCCGACAGAGCCCGACAGAACCCGACAGAGCCCGACAGAGCCCGACAGGGCCCGACAGTGCCCGACAGAGCCCGATAGAGCCCGACAGGGCCCGACAGAGCCCGACAGAGCCCGACAGGGCACGACAGAGCCCGACAGGGCCCGACAGAGCCCGACAGAGCCCGACAGAGCCCGACAGGGCCCAGTAGAGCCCGACAGAGCCCAGTAGAGCCCAGTAGAGCCCGACAGAGCCCGACAGAGCCCGACAGGGCCCGACAGGGCCCGACAGGGCCCAGTAGAGCCCGACAGAGCCCGACAGGGCCCGACAGAGCCCGACAGAGCCCGACAGGGCCCGACAGAGCCCGACAGAGCCCGACAGGGCCCAGTAGAGCCCGACAGAGCCCGACAGAGCCCGACAGAGCCCGACAGAGCCCAGTAGAGCCCGACAGAGCCCGACAGAGCCTGACAGGGCCCGACAGGGCCCGACAGAGCCCGAAAGGGCCTGACAGAGCCCGACAGATCCCGACAGAGCCCGACAGGGCCCCACAGAGCCCGACAGAGCCCGACAGGGCCCAGTAGAGCCCGACAGAGCCCGACAGAGCCCGACAGAGCCCGACAGGGCCCGACAGGGCCCGACAGAGCCCGACAGAGCCCGACAGGGCCCAGTAGAGCCCGACAGAGCCCGACAGAGCCCGACAGAGCCCGACAGGGCCCGACAGGGCCCGAGAGAGCCCGACAGAGCCCGACAGGGCCCAGTAGAGCCCGACAGAGCCCGAAAGAGCCCGACAGAGCCCGACAGAGCCCAGTAGAGCCCGACAGAGCCCGACAGAGCCCGACAGGGCCCGACAGGCCCCAGTAGAGCCCGACAGAGCCCGACAGGGCCCGACAGAGCCCGACAGAGCCCGACAGGGCCCGACAGAGCCCGACAGGTCCCGACAGGGCCCAGTAGAGCCCGACAGAGCCCGACAGAGCCCGACAGAGCCCGACAGAGCCCGACAGGGCCCGACAGAGCCTGACAGAGCCCGACAGGGCCCGACAGGGCCCGACAGAGCCCGACAGGGCCCCACAGAGCCCGACAGAGCCCGACAGAGCCCGACAGGGCCCAGTAGAGCCCGACAGAGCCCGACAGAGCCCGACAGAGCCCGACAGAGCCCAGTAGAGCCCGATAGAGCCCGACAGAGCCCGACAGGGCCCGACAGGGCCCGACAGAGCCCGACAGAGCCCGACAGGGCCCAGTAGAGCCCGACAGAGCCCGACAGAGCCCGACAGAGCCCGACAGGTACCGACAGAGCCCGACAGGGCCCGACAGGGCCCGACAGAGCCCGACAGAGCCCGACAGGGCCCGACAGAGCCCGACAGAGCTTGACAGAGCCCGACAGGGCCCAGTAGAGCCCAGTAGAACCCGACAGAGCCCAGTAGAGCCCGACAGAGCCCGACAGAGCCCGACAGAGCCCGACAGAGCCCGACAGGGCCCGAGAGAGCCCGACAGAGCCCGACAGGGCCCGACAGAGCCCGACAGGGCCCAGTAGAGCCCGACAGAGCCCGACAAAGCCCGACAGAGCCCGACAGAGCCCAGTAGAGCCCGAAAGAGCCCGACAGAGCCCGACAGGGCCCGACAGAGCCCGACAGAGCCCAGTAGAGCCCGACAGAGCCCAACAGAGCCCGACAGAGCCCGACAGGGCCCGACAGGGCCCGACAGAGCCCGACAGGGCCCGACAGAGTCCGACAGAGCCCGACAGAGCCCGACAGGGCCCCACAGAGCCCGACAGAGCCCGACAGGGCCAAGTAGAGCCCGACAGAGCCCGACAGAGCCCGACAGAGCCCGACAGGGCCCGACAGGGCCCGACAGAGCCCGACAGAGCCCGACAGGGACCAGTAGAGCCCGACAGAGCCCGAAAGAGCCCGACAGAGCCCGACAGAGCCCAGTAGAGCCCGACAGAGCCCGACAGAGCCCGACAGGGCCCGACAGAGAACGACAGGGCCCGACAGGGCCCAGTAGAGCCCGACAGAGCCCGACAGGGCCCGACAGAGCCCGACAGAGCCCGACAGGGCCCGACAGAGCCCGACAGAGCCCGACAGGGCCCAGTAGAGCCCGACAGAGCCCGACAGAGCCCGACAGAGCCCGACAGGGCCCGACAGGGCCCGAGAGAGCCCGACAGGGCCCGACAGGGCCCAGTAGAGCCCGACAGAGCCCGAAAGAGCCCGACAGAGCCCGACAGAGCCCAGTAGAGCCCGACAGAGCCCTACAGAGCCCGACAGGGCCCGACAGAGAACGACAGGGCCCGACAGGGCCCAGTAGAGCCCGACAGAGCCCGACAGGGCCCGACAGAGCCCGACAGAGCCCGACAGGGCCCGACAGAGCCCGACAGAGCCCGACAGGGCCCAGTAGAGCCCGACAGAGCCCGACAGAGCCCGACAGGGCCCGACAGGGCCCAGTAGAGCCCGACAGAGCCCGACAGGGCCCGACAGAGCCCGACAGAGCCCGACAGGGCCCGACAGAGCCCGACAGGTCCCGACAGGGCCCAGTAGAGCCCGACAGAGCCCGACAGAGCCCGACAGAGCCCGACAGAGCCCGACAGGGCCCGACAGAGCCTGACAGAGCCCGACAGGGCCCGACAGGGCCCGACAGAGCCCGACAGGGCCCCACAGAGCCCGACAGAGCCCGACAGAGCCCGACAGGGCCCAGTAGAGCCCGACAGAGCCCGACAGAGCCCGACAGAGCCCGACAGAGCCCAGTAGAGCCCGATAGAGCCCGACAGAGCCCGACAGGGCCCGACAGAGCCCGACAGAGCCCGACAGAGCCCAGTAGAGCCCGACAGAGCCCGACAGAGCCCGACAGGGCCCGACAGGGCCCAGTAGAGCCCGACAGAGCCCGACAGGGCCCGACAGAGCCCGACAGAGCCCGACAGGGCCCGACAGAGCCCGACAGGTCCCGACAGGGCCCAGTAGAGCCCGACAGAGCCCGACAGAGCCCGACAGAGCCCGACAGAGCCCGACAGGGCCCGACAGAGCCTGACAGAGCCCGACAGGGCCCGACAGGGCCCGACAGAGCCCGACAGGGCCCCACAGAGCCCGACAGAGCCCGACAGAGCCCGACAGGGCCCAGTAGAGCCCGACAGAGCCCGACAGAGCCCGACAGAGCCCGACAGAGCCCAGTAGAGCCCGATAGAGCCCGACAGAGCCCGACAGGGCCCGACAGGGCCCGACAGAGCCCGACAGAGCCCGACAGGGCCCAGTAGAGCCCGACAGAGCCCGACAGAGCCCGACAGAGCCCGACAGGTACCGACAGAGCCCGACAGGGCCCGACAGGGCCCGACAGAGCCCGACAGAGCCCGACAGGGCCCGACAGAGCCCGACAGAGCTTGACAGAGCCCGACAGGGCCCAGTAGAGCCCAGTAGAACCCGACAGAGCCCAGTAGAGCCCGACAGAGCCCGACAGAGCCCGACAGAGCCCGACAGAGCCCGACAGGGCCCGAGAGAGCCCGACAGAGCCCGACAGGGCCCGACAGAGCCCGACAGGGCCCAGTAGAGCCCGACAGAGCCCGACAAAGCCCGACAGAGCCCGACAGAGCCCAGTAGAGCCCGAAAGAGCCCGACAGAGCCCGACAGGGCCCGACAGAGCCCGACAGAGCCCAGTAGAGCCCGACAGAGCCCAACAGAGCCCGACAGAGCCCGACAGGGCCCGACAGGGCCCGACAGAGCCCGACAGGGCCCGACAGAGTCCGACAGAGCCCGACAGAGCCCGACAGGGCCCCACAGAGCCCGACAGAGCCCGACAGGGCCAAGTAGAGCCCGACAGAGCCCGACAGAGCCCGACAGAGCCCGACAGGGCCCGACAGGGCCCGACAGAGCCCGACAGAGCCCGACAGGGACCAGTAGAGCCCGACAGAGCCCGAAAGAGCCCGACAGAGCCCGACAGAGCCCAGTAGAGCCCGACAGAGCCCGACAGAGCCCGACAGGGCCCGACAGAGAACGACAGGGCCCGACAGGGCCCAGTAGAGCCCGACAGAGCCCGACAGGGCCCGACAGAGCCCGACAGAGCCCGACAGGGCCCGACAGAGCCCGACAGAGCCCGACAGGGCCCAGTAGAGCCCGACAGAGCCCGACAGAGCCCGACAGAGCCCGACAGGGCCCGACAGGGTCCGAGAGAGCCCGACAGGGCCCGACAGGGCCCAGTAGAGCCCGACAGAGCCCGAAAGAGCCCGACAGAGCCCGACAGAGCCCAGTAGAGCCCGACAGAGCCCTACAGAGCCCGACAGGGCCCGACAGAGAACGACAGGGCCCGACAGGGCCCAGTAGAGCCCGACAGAGCCCGACAGGGCCCGACAGAGCCCGACAGAGCCCGACAGGGCCCGACAGAGCCCGACAGAGCCCGACAGGGCCCAGTAGAGCCCGACAGAGCCCGACAGAGCCCGACAGAGCCCGACAGGGCCCGACAGAGCCCGACAGAGCCCGACAGGGCCCGACAGAGCCCGACAGAGCCCGACAGGGCCCGACAGAGCCCGACAGAGCCCGACAGGGCCCAGTAGAGCCCGACAGAGCCCGACAGAGCCCGACAGAGCCCGACAGGGCCCGACAGGGCCCGACAGAGCCCGACAGAGCCCGACAGGGCCCAGTAGAGCCCGACAGAGCCCGACAGAGCCCGACAGAGCCCAGTAGAGCCCGACAGAGCCCGACAGAGCCCGACAGGGCCCGACAGGGCCCGACAGAGCCCGACAGAGCCTGACAGGGCCCGACAGGGCCCGACAGAGCCCAGTAGATCCCGACAGAGCCCGACAGAGCCCGACAGGGCCCGACAGGTCCCGACAGGGCCCAGTAGAGCCCGACAGAGCCCGACAGAGCCCGACAGGGCCCGACAGAGCCCGACAGAGCCCGACAGGGCCCGACAGGGCCCGACAGAGCCCGACAGGGCCCGACAGAGCCCGACAGGGCCCGACAGGGCCCAGTAGAGCCCGATAGAGCCCGACAGAGCCCGATAGAGCCCGACAGGGCCCGATAGAGCCCGACAGAGCCCGACAGGGCCCGACAGGGCCCGACAGAGCCCGACAGGGCCCCACAGAGCCCGACAGAGCCCGACAGAGCCCGACACGGCCCAGTAGAGCCCGACAGAGCCCGACAGAGCCCGACAGAGCCCGACAGAGCACGACAGAGCCCAGTAGAGCCCAGTAGAGCCCGACAGAGCACGACAGAGCCCGACAGAACCCGTCAGAGCCCGACAGAGCCCGACAGAGCACGACAGAGCCCGACAGAGCCCAGTAGAGCCCGACAGAGCCCGACAGAGCCCGACAGAACCCGTCAGAGCCCGACAGAGCCCGACAGAGCCCGACAGAGCCCGACAGGGCCCAGTAGAGCCCGACAGAGCCCGACAGGGCCCGACAGGCCCTGACAGGGCCCAGTAGAGCCCGACAGAGCCCGACAGAGCCCGACAGAGCCCGACAGGGCCCAGTAGAGCCCGACAGAGCCCGACAGGGCCCGACAGGGCCCAGTAGAGCCCGACAGAGCCCGACAGAGCCCGACAGGGCCCGACAGAGCCTGACAGAGCCCGACAGAGCCCAGTAGAGCCCGACAGAGCCCGACAGGGCCCGACAGGGCCCGACAGGGCCCAGTAGAGCCCGACAGAGCCCGACAGAGCCCAGTAGAGCCCAGTAGAGCCCGACAGAACCCGACAGAGCCCGACAGAGCCCGACAGGGCCCGACAGAGACCGACAGGGCCCGACAGGGCCCGACAGAGCCCGACAGAGCCCGACAGAGCCCGACAGGGCCCGACAGGGCCCAGTAGAGCCCGACAGAGCCCGACAGAGCCCGACAGAGCCCAGTAGAGCCCAGTAGAGCCCGACAGAGCCCGACAGAGCCCGACAGGGCCCGACAGGGCCCGACAGGGCCCAGTAGAGCCCGACAGAGCCCGACAGGGCCCGACAGGGCCCGACAGGGCCCAGTAGAGCCCGACAGAGCCCGACAGAGCCCGACAGAGCCCAGTAGAGCCCGACAGAGCCCAGTAGAGCCCGACAGAGCCCGAAAGAGCCCGACAGAACCCGACAGAGCCCGACAGAGCCCAGTAGAGCCCGACAGAGCCCGACAGAGCCCGACAGGGCCCGACAGAGCCCAGTAGAGCCCGACAGAGCCCGACAGAGCCCGACAGAGCCCGACAGGGCCCGACAGGGCCCGACAGAGCCCGACAGAGCCCAGTAGAGCCCGACAGAGCCCGACAGAGCCCGACAGAGCCCGACAGAGCCCAGTAGAGCCCGACAGAGCCCGACAGAGCCCGACAGAGCCCGACAGGGCCCGACAGGGCCCAACAGGGCCCAGTAGAGCCCGACAGAGCCCGACAGAGCCCGACAGAGCCCGACAGAGCCCAGTAGAGCCCGACAGAGCCCGACAGAGCCCGACAGAGCCCGACAGAGCCCGACAGAGCCCGACAGGGCCAGACAGGGCCCGACAGGGCCCGACAGGGCCCAGTAGAGCCCAGTAGAGCCCTACAGAGCCCGACAGAGCCTGACAGGGCCCGACAGAGCCCGACAGAGCCCGACAGAGCCCGACAGGGCCCGACAGGGCCCGACAGAGCCCGACAGAGCCCGACAGGACCCGACAGAGCCCGACAGAGCCCAACAGGGCCCGACAGGGAACAGTAGAGCCCAGTAGAGCCCAGTAGAGCCCGACAGAGCCCGACAGAGCCCGACAGAGCCCGACAGGGCCCGACAGGGCCCGACAGGGCCCGACAGGGAACAGTAGAGCCCAGTAGAGCCCGACAGAGCCCGACAGAGCCCGACAGGGCCCGACAGAGCCAGACAGAGCCCGACAGGGCCCGACAGGGCCCGACAGGGAACAGTAGAGCCCAGTAGAGCCCGACAGAGCCCGACAGAGCCCGACAGAGCCCGACAGGGCCCGACAGAGCCCGACAGAGCCCGACAGGGCCCGACAGGGCCCGACAGGGCCCGACAGAGCCCGACAGAACCCGACAGAGCCCGACAGAGCCCGACAGGGCCCGACAGTGCCCGACAGAGCCCGATAGAGCCCGACAGGGCCCGACAGAGCCCGACAGAGCCCGACAGGGCACGACAGAGCCCGACAGGGCCCGACAGAGCCCGACAGAGCCCGACAGAGCCCGACAGGGCCCAGTAGAGCCCGACAGAGCCCAGTAGAGCCCAGTAGAGCCCGACAGAGCCCGACAGAGCCCGACAGGGCCCGACAGGGCCCGACAGGGCCCAGTAGAGCCCGACAGAGCCCGACAGGGCCCGACAGAGCCCGACAGAGCCCGACAGGGCCCGACAGAGCCCGACAGAGCCCGACAGGGCCCAGTAGAGCCCGACAGAGCCCGACAGAGCCCGACAGAGCCCGACAGAGCCCAGTAGAGCCCGACAGAGCCCGACAGAGCCCGACAGGGCCCGACAGGGCCCGACAGAGCCCGAAAGGGCCTGACAGAGCCCGACAGAGCCCGACAGAGCCCGACAGGGCCCCACAGAGCCCGACAGAGCCCGACAGGGCCCAGTAGAGCCCGACAGAGCCCGACAGAGCCCGACAGAGCCCGACAGGGCCCGACAGGGCCCGACAGAGCCCGACAGAGCCCGACAGGGCCCAGTAGAGCCCGACAGAGCCCGACAGAGCCCGACAGAGCCCGACAGGGCCCGACAGGGCCCGAGAGAGCCCGACAGAGCCCGACAGGGCCCAGTAGAGCCCGACAGAGCCCGAAAGAGCCCGACAGAGCCCGACAGAGCCCAGTAGAGCCCGACAGAGCCCGACAGAGCCCGACAGGGCCCGACAGGCCCCAGTAGAGCCCGACAGAGCCCGACAGGGCCCGACAGAGCCCGACAGAGCCCGACAGGGCCCGACAGAGCCCGACAGGTCCCGACAGGGCCCAGTAGAGCCCGACAGAGCCCGACAGAGCCCGACAGAGCCCGACAGAGCCCGACAGGGCCCGACAGAGCCTGACAGAGCCCGACAGGGCCCGACAGGGCCCGACAGAGCCCGACAGGGCCCCACAGAGCCCGACAGAGCCCGACAGAGCCCGACAGGGCCCAGTAGAGCCCGACAGAGCCCGACAGAGCCCGACAGAGCCCGACAGAGCCCAGTAGAGCCCGATAGAGCCCGACAGAGCCCGACAGGGCCCGACAGGGCCCGACAGAGCCCGACAGAGCCCGACAGGGCCCAGTAGAGCCCGACAGAGCCCGACAGAGCCCGACAGAGCCCGACAGGGCCCGACAGAGCCCGACAGAGCTTGACAGAGCCCGACAGGGCCCAGTAGAGCCCAGTAGAACCCGACAGAGCCCAGTAGAGCCCGACAGAGCCCGACAGAGCCCGACAGAGCCCGACAGAGCCCGACAGGGCCCGAGAGAGCCCGACAGAGCCCGACAGGGCCCGACAGAGCCCGACAGGGCCCAGTAGAGCCCGACAGAGCCCGACAAAGCCCGACAGAGCCCGACAGAGCCCAGTAGAGCCCGAAAGAGCCCGACAGAGCCCGACAGGGCCCGACAGAGCCCGACAGAGCCCAGTAGAGCCCGACAGAGCCCAACAGAGCCCGACAGAGCCCGACAGGGCCCGACAGGGCCCGACAGAGCCCGACAGGGCCCGACAGAGTCCGACAGAGCCCGACAGAGCCCGACAGGGCCCCACAGAGCCCGACAGAGCCCGACAGGGCCAAGGTAGAGCCCGACAGAGCCCGACAGAGCCCGACAGAGCCCGACAGGGCCCGACAGGGCCCGACAGAGCCCGACAGAGCCCGACAGGGACCAGTAGAGCCCGACAGAGCCCGAAAGAGCCCGACAGAGCCCGACAGAGCCCAGTAGAGCCCGACAGAGCCCGACAGAGCCCGACAGGGCCCGACAGAGAACGACAGGGCCCGACAGGGCCCAGTAGAGCCCGACAGAGCCCGACAGGGCCCGACAGAGCCCGACAGAGCCCGACAGGGCCCGACAGAGCCCGACAGAGCCCGACAGGGCCCAGTAGAGCCCGACAGAGCCCGACAGAGCCCGACAGAGCCCGACAGGGCCCGACAGGGCCCGAGAGAGCCCGACAGGGCCCGACAGGGCCCAGTAGAGCCCGACAGAGCCCGAAAGAGCCCGACAGAGCCCGACAGAGCCCAGTAGAGCCCGACAGAGCCCTACAGAGCCCGACAGGGCCCGACAGAGAACGACAGGGCCCGACAGGGCCCAGTAGAGCCCGACAGAGCCCGACAGGGCCCGACAGAGCCCGACAGAGCCCGACAGGGCCCGACAGAGCCCGACAGAGCCCGACAGGGCCCAGTAGAGCCCGACAGAGCCCGACAGAGCCCGACAGGGCCCGACAGGGCCCAGTAGAGCCCGACAGAGCCCGACAGGGCCCGACAGAGCCCGACAGAGCCCGACAGGGCCCGACAGAGCCCGACAGGTCCCGACAGGGCCCAGTAGAGCCCGACAGAGCCCGACAGAGCCCGACAGAGCCCGACAGAGCCCGACAGGGCCCGACAGAGCCTGACAGAGCCCGACAGGGCCCGACAGGGCCCGACAGAGCCCGACAGGGCCCCACAGAGCCCGACAGAGCCCGACAGAGCCCGACAGGGCCCAGTAGAGCCCGACAGAGCCCGACAGAGCCCGACAGAGCCCGACAGAGCCCAGTAGAGCCCGATAGAGCCCGACAGAGCCCGACAGGGCCCGACAGAGCCCGACAGAGCCCGACAGAGCCCAGTAGAGCCCGACAGAGCCCGACAGAGCCCGACAGGGCCCGACAGGGCCCAGTAGAGCCCGACAGAGCCCGACAGGGCCCGACAGAGCCCGACAGAGCCCGACAGGGCCCGACAGAGCCCGACAGGTCCCGACAGGGCCCAGTAGAGCCCGACAGAGCCCGACAGAGCCCGACAGAGCCCGACAGAGCCCGACAGGGCCCGAGACAGAGCCTGACAGAGCCCGACAGGGCCCGACAGGGCCCGACAGAGCCCGACAGGGCCCCACAGAGCCCGACAGAGCCCGACAGAGCCCGACAGGGCCCAGTAGAGCCCGACAGAGCCCGACAGAGCCCGACAGAGCCCGACAGAGCCCAGTAGAGCCCGATAGAGCCCGACAGAGCCCGACAGGGCCCGACAGGGCCCGACAGAGCCCGACAGAGCCCGACAGGGCCCAGTAGAGCCCGACAGAGCCCGACAGAGCCCGACAGAGCCCGACAGGTACCGACAGAGCCCGACAGGCCCGACAGGGCCCGACAGAGCCCGACAGAGCCCGACAGGGCCCGACAGAGCCCGACAGAGCTTGACAGAGCCCGACAGGGCCCAGTAGAGCCCAGTAGAACCCGACAGAGCCCAGTAGAGCCCGACAGAGCCCGACAGAGCCCGACAGAGCCCGACAGAGCCCGACAGGGCCCGAGAGAGCCCGACAGAGCCCGACAGGGCCCGACAGAGCCCGACAGGGCCCAGTAGAGCCCGACAGAGCCCGACAAAGCCCGACAGAGCCCGACAGAGCCCAGTAGAGCCCGAAAGAGCCCGACAGAGCCCGACAGGGCCCGACAGAGCCCGACAGAGCCCAGTAGAGCCGACAGAGCCCAACAGAGCCCGACAGAGCCCGACAGGGCCCGACAGGGCCCGACAGAGCCCGACAGGGCCCGACAGAGTCCGACAGAGCCCGACAGAGCCCGACAGGGCCCCACAGAGCCCGACAGAGCCCGACAGGGCCAAGTAGAGCCCGACAGAGCCCGACAGAGCCCGACAGAGCCCGACAGGGCCCGACAGGGCCCGACAGAGCCCGACAGAGCCCGACAGGGACCAGTAGAGCCCGACAGAGCCCGAAAGAGCCCGACAGAGCCCGACAGAGCCCAGTAGAGCCCGACAGAGCCCGACAGAGCCCGACAGGGCCCGACAGAGAACGACAGGGCCCGACAGGGCCCAGTAGAGCCCGACAGAGCCCGACAGGGCCCGACAGAGCCCGACAGAGCCCGACAGGGCCCGACAGAGCCCGACAGAGCCCGACAGGGCCCAGTAGAGCCCGACAGAGCCCGACAGAGCCCGACAGAGCCCGACAGGGCCGACAGGGCCCGAGAGAGCCCGACAGGGCCCGACAGGGCCCAGTAGAGCCCGACAGAGCCCGAAAGAGCCCGACAGAGCCCGACAGAGCCCAGTAGAGCCCGACAGAGCCCTACAGAGCCCGACAGGGCCCGACAGAGAACGACAGGGCCCGACAGGGCCCAGTAGAGCCCGACAGAGCCCGACAGGGCCCGACAGAGCCCGACAGAGCCCGACAGGGCCCGACAGAGCCCGACAGAGCCCGACAGGGCCCAGTAGAGCCCGACAGAGCCCGACAGAGCCCGACAGAGCCCGACAGGGCCCGACAGAGCCCGACAGAGCCCGACAGGGCCCGACAGAGCCCGACAGAGCCCGACAGGGCCCGACAGAGCCCGACAGAGCCCGACAGGGCCCAGTAGAGCCCGACAGAGCCCGACAGAGCCCGACAGAGCCCGACAGGGCCCGACAGGGCCCGACAGAGCCCGACAGAGCCCGACAGGGCCCAGTAGAGCCCGACAGAGCCCGACAGAGCCCGACAGAGCCCAGTAGAGCCCGACAGAGCCCGACAGAGCCCGACAGGGCCCGACAGGGCCCGACAGAGCCCGACAGAGCCTGACAGGGCCCGACAGGGCCCGACAGAGCCCAGTAGATCCCGACAGAGCCCGACAGAGCCCGACAGGGCCCGACAGGTCCCGACAGGGCCCAGTAGAGCCCGACAGAGCCCGACAGAGCCCGACAGGGCCCGACAGAGCCCGACAGAGCCCGACAGGGCCCGACAGGGCCCGACAGAGCCCGACAGGGCCCGACAGAGCCCGACAGGGCCCGACAGGGCCCAGTAGAGCCCGATAGAGCCCGACAGAGCCCGATAGAGCCCGACAGGGCCCGATAGAGCCCGACAGAGCCCGACAGGGCCCGACAGGGCCCGACAGAGCCCGACAGGGCCCCACAGAGCCCGACAGAGCCCGACAGAGCCCGACACGGCCCAGTAGAGCCCGACAGAGCCCGACAGAGCCCGACAGAGCCCAGTAGAGCCCGACAGAGCCCGACAGATCCCGACAGAGCCCGACAGGGCCCGACAGGGCCCGACAGAGCCCGACAGAGCCCGACAGGGCCCAGTAGAGCCCGACAGAGCCCGACAGAGCCCGACAGAGCCCAGTAGAGCCCGACAGAGCCTGACAGAGCCCGACAGGGCCCGACAGGGCCCGACAGAGCCCGACAGAGCCCAGTAGAGCCCGACAGAGCCCGACAGAGCCCGACAGGGCCCGACAGAGCCCGACAGGGCCCGACAGAGCCCGACAGAGCCCGACAGGGACCGACAGGGCCCAGTAGAGCCCGACAGAGCCCGACAGGGCCCGACAGGGCCCGACAGAGCCCGACAGAGCCCGACAGGGCCCAGTAGAGCCCGACAGAGCCCGACAGAGCCCGACAGAGCCCGACAGGGACCGACAGAGCCCGACAGGGCCCGACAGGGCCCGACAGAGCCCGACAGAGCCCGACAGGGCCCGACAGAGCCCGACAGAGCTTGACAGAGCCCGACAGGGCCCAGTAGAGCCCAGTAGAACCCGACAGAGCCCAGTAGAGCCCGACAGAGCCCGACAGAGCCCGACAGAGCCCGACAGGGCCCGAGAGAGCCCGACAGAGCCCGACAGGGCCCGACAGAGCCCGACAGGGCCCAGTAGAGCCCGACAGAGCACGACAAAGCCCGACAGAGCCCGACAGAGCCCAGTAGAGCCCGAAAGAGCCCGACAGAGCCCGACAGGGCCCGACAGAGCCCGACAGAGCCCAGTAGAGCCCGACAGAGCCCGACAGAGCCCGACAGAGCCCGACAGGGCCCAGTAGAGCCCTGTAGAACCCGACAGAGCCCAGTAGAGCCCGACAGAGCCCGACAGAGTCCGACAGAGCCCGACAGAACCCGACAGGGCCCGAGAGAGCCCGACAGAGCCCGACAGGGCCCGACAGAGCCCGACAGGGCCCAGTAGAGCCCGACAGAGCCCGACAGAGCCCAGTAGAGCCCGACAGAGCCGAGAGGGCCCGACAGAGCCCGACAGAGCCCGACAGAGCCCGACAGGGCCCGACAGGGCCCGACAGAGCCCGACAGGGCCCGACAGAGCCCGACAGGGCCCGACAGGGCCCAGAAGAGCCCGATAGAGCCCGACAGAGCCCGATAGAGCCCGACAGGGCCCGACAGAGCCCGACAGAGCCCGACAGAGCCCGACAGAGCCCGACAGGGCCCGACAGAACCCGACAGAGCCCGACAGGGCCCGACAGAGCCCGACAGAGCCCGACAGGGCCCGACAGAACCCGACAGAGCCCGACAGGGCCCCACAGAGCCCGACAGAGCCCGACAGAGCCCGACAGGGCCCAGTAGAGCCCGACAGAGCCCGACAGAGCCCGACAGAGCCCAGTAGAGCCCGACAGAGCCCGACAGAGCCCGACAGAGCCCGACAGGGCCCGACAGGGCCCGACAGAGCCCGACAGAGCCCGACAGGGCCCAGTAGAGCCCGACAGAGCCCGACAGAGCCCGACAGAGCCCAGTAGAGCCCGACAGAGCCTGACAGAGCCCGACAGGGCCCGACAGGGCCCGACAGAGCCCGACAGAGCCCAGTAGAGCCCGACAGAGCCCGATAGAGCCCGACAGAGCCCGACAGGGCCCGACAGAGCCCGACAGGGCCCGACAGAGCCCGACAGAGCCCGACAGGGACCGACAGGGCCCAGTAGAGCCCGACAGAGCCCGACAGGGCCCGACAGGGCCCGACAGAGCCCGACAGAGCCCGACAGGGCCCAGTAGAGCCCGACAGAGCCCGACAGAGCCCGACAGAGCCCGACAGGGACCGACAGAGCCCGACAGGGCCCGACAGGGCCCGACAGAGCCCGACAGAGCCCGACAGGGCCCGACAGAGCCCGACAGAGCTTGACAGAGCCCGACAGGGCCCAGTAGAGCCCAGTAGAACCCGACAGAGCCCAGTAGAGCCCGACAGAGCCCGACAGAGCCCGACAGAGCCCGACAGAGCCCGACAGGGCCCGAGAGAGCCCGACAGAGCCCGACAGGGCCCGACAGAGCCCGACAGGGCCCAGTAGAGCCCGGCAGAGCCCGACAAAGCCCGACAGAGCCCGACAGAGCCCAGTAGAGCCCGAAAGAGCCCGACAGAGCCCGACAGGGCCCGACAGAGCCCGACAGAGCCCAGTAGAGCCCGACAGATCCCGACAGAGCCCGACAGAGCCCGACAGGGCCCGACAGGGCCCGACAGAGCCCGACAGGGCCCGACAGAGCCCGACAGAGCCCGACAGAGCCCGACAGGGCCCCACAGAGCCCGACAGAGCCCGACAGGGCCCAGTAGAGCCCGACAGAGCCCGACAGAGCCCGACAGAGCCCGACAGGGCCCGACAGAGCCCGACAGGGCCCGACAGGGCCCGACAGAGCCCGACAGAGCCCGACAGGGCCCAGTAGAGCCCGACAGAGCCCGACAGAGCCCGACAGAGCCCAGTAGAGCCCGACAGAGCCTGACAGAGCCCGACAGGGCCCGACAGGGCCCGACAGAGCCCGACAGAGCCCAGTAGAGCCCGACAGAGCCCGACAGAGCCCGACAGGGCCCGACAGAGCCCGACAGGGCCCGACAGAGCCCGACAGAGCCCGACAGGGACCGACAGGGCCCAGTAGAGCCCGACAGAGCCCGACAGGGCCCGACAGGGCCCGACAGAGCCCGACAGAGCCCGACAGGGCCCAGTAGAGCCCGACAGAGCCCGACAGAGCCCGACAGAGCCCGACAGGGACCGACAGAGCCCGACAGGGCCCGACAGGGCCCGACAGAGCCCGACAGAGCCCGACAGGGCCCGACAGAGCCCGACAGAGCTTGACAGAGCCCGACAGGGCCCAGTAGAGCCCAGTAGAACCCGACAGAGCCCAGTAGAGCCCGACAGAGCCCGACAGAGCCCGACAGAGCCCGACAGGGCCCGAGAGAGCCCGACAGAGCCCGACAGGGCCCGACAGAGCCCGACAGGGCCCGAGAGAGCCCGACAGAGCCCGACAGGGCCCGACAGAGCCCGACAGAGCCCAGTAGAGCCCGAAAGAGCCCGACAGAGCCCGACAGGGCCCGACAGAGCCCGACAGAGCCCAGTAGAGCCCGACAGAGCCCGACAGAGCCCGACAGAGCCCGACAGGGCCCAGTAGAGCCCTGTAGAACCCGACAGAGCCCAGTAGAGCCCGACAGAGCCCGACAGAGTCCGACAGAGCCCGACAGAACCCGACAGGGCCCGAGAGAGCCCGACAGAGCCCGACAGGGCCCGACAGAGCCCGACAGGGCCCAGTAGAGCCCGACAGAGCCCGACAGAGCCCAGTAGAGCCCGACAGAGCCGAGAGGGCCCGACAGAGCCCGACAGAGCCCGACAGAGCCCGACAGGGCCCGACAGGGCCCGACAGAGCCCGACAGGGCCCGACAGAGCCCGACAGGGCCCGACAGGGCCCAGAAGTGCCCGATAGAGCCCGACAGAGCCCGATAGAGCCCGACAGGGCCCGACAGAGCCCGACAGAGCCCGACAGAGCCCGACAGAGCCCGACAGGGCCCGACAGAACCCGACAGAGCCCGACAGGGCCCGACAGAGCCCGACAGAGCCCGACAGGGCCCGACAGAACCCGACAGAGCCCGACAGGGCCCCACAGAGCCCGACAGAGCCCGACAGAGCCCGACAGGGCCCAGTAGAGCCCGACAGAGCCCGACAGAGCCCGACAGAGCCCAGTAGAGCCCGACAGAGCCCGACAGAGCCCGACAGAGCCCGACAGGGCCCGACAGGGCCCGACAGAGCCCGACAGAGCCCGACAGGGCCCAGTAGAGCCCGACAGAGCCCGACAGAGCCCGACAGAGCCCAGTAGAGCCCGACAGAGCCTGACAGAGCCCGACAGGGCCCGACAGGGCCCGACAGAGCCCGACAGAGCCCAGTAGAGCCCGACAGAGCCCGATAGAGCCCGACAGAGCCCGACAGGGCCCGACAGAGCCCGACAGGGCCCGACAGAGCCCGACAGAGCCCGACAGGGACCGACAGGGCCCAGTAGAGCCCGACAGAGCCCGACAGGGCCCGACAGGGCCCGACAGAGCCCGACAGGGCCCGACAGGGCCCAGTAGAGCCCGACAGAGCCCGACAGAGCCCGACAGAGCCCGACAGGGACCGACAGAGCCCGACAGGGCCCGACAGGGCCCGACAGAGCCCGACAGAGCCCGACAGGGCCCGACAGAGCCCGACAGAGCTTGACAGAGCCCGACAGGGCCCAGTAGAGCCCAGTAGAACCCGACAGAGCCCAGTAGAGCCCGACAGAGCCCGACAGAGCCCGACAGAGCCCGACAGAGCCCGACAGGGCCCGAGAGAGCCCGACAGAGCCCGACAGGGCCCGACAGAGCCCGACAGGGCCCAGTAGAGCCCGGCAGAGCCCGACAAAGCCCGACAGAGCCCGACAGAGCCCAGTAGAGCCCGAAAGAGCCCGACAGAGCCCGACAGGGCCCGACAGAGCCCGACAGAGCCCAGTAGAGCCCGACAGATCCCGACAGAGCCCGACAGAGCCCGACAGGGCCCGACAGGGCCCGACAGAGCCCGACAGGGCCCGACAGAGCCCGACAGAGCCCGACAGAGCCCGACAGGGCCCCACAGAGCCCGACAGAGCCCGACAGGGCCCAGTAGAGCCCGACAGAGCCCGACAGAGCCCGACAGAGCCCGACAGGGCCCGACAGGGCCCGACAGAGCCCGACAGGGCCCAGTAGAGCCCGACAGAGCCCGACAGAGCCCGACAGGGCCCGACAGGGCCCGACAGAGCCCGACAGAGCCCGACAGGGACCAGTAGAGCCCGACAGAGCCCGAAAGAGCCCGACAGAGCCCGACAGAGCCCAGTAGAGCCCGACAGAGCCCGACAGAGCCCGACAGGGCCCGACAGAGAACGACAGGGCCCGACAGGGCCCAGTAGAGCCCGACAGAGCCCGACAGGGCCCGACAGAGCCCGACAGAGCCCGACAGGGCCCGACAGAGCCCGACAGAGCCCGACAGGGCCCAGTAGAGCCCGACAGAGCCCGACAGAGCCCGACAGAGCCCGACAGGGCCCGACAGGGCCCGAGAGAGCCCGACAGGGCCCGACAGGGCCCAGTAGAGCCCGACAGAGCCCGAAAGAGCCCGACAGAGCCCGACAGAGCCCAGTAGAGCCCGACAGAGCCCTACAGAGCCCGACAGGGCCCGACAGAGAACGACAGGGCCCGACAGGGCCCAGTAGAGCCCGACAGAGCCCGACAGGGCCCGACAGAGCCCGACAGAGCCCGACAGGGCCCGACAGAGCCCGACAGAGCCCGACAGGGCCCAGTAGAGCCCGACAGAGCCCGACAGAGCCCGACAGAGCCCGACAGGGCCCGACAGAGCCCGACAGAGCCCGACAGGGCCCGACAGAGCCCGACAGAGCCCGACAGGGCCCGACAGAGCCCGACAGAGCCCGACAGGGCCCAGTAGAGCCCGACAGAGCCCGACAGAGCCCGACAGAGCCCGACAGGGCCCGACAGGGCCCGACAGAGCCCGACAGAGCCCGACAGGGCCCAGTAGAGCCCGACAGAGCCCGACAGAGCCCGACAGAGCCCAGTAGAGCCCGACAGAGCCCGACAGAGCCCGACAGGGCCCGACAGGGCCCGACAGAGCCCGACAGAGCCTGACAGGGCCCGACAGGGCCCGACAGAGCCCAGTAGATCCCGACAGAGCCCGACAGAGCCCGACAGGGCCCGACAGGTCCCGACAGGGCCCAGTAGAGCCCGACAGAGCCCGACAGAGCCCGACAGGGCCCGACAGAGCCCGACAGAGCCCGACAGGGCCCGACAGGGCCCGACAGAGCCCGACAGGGCCCGACAGGGCCCAGTAGAGCCCGATAGAGCCCGACAGAGCCCGATAGAGCCCGACAGGGCCCGATAGAGCCCGACAGAGCCCGACAGGGCCCGACAGGGCCCGACAGAGCCCGACAGGGCCCCACAGAGCCCGACAGAGCCCGACAGAGCCCGACAGGGCCCAGTAGAGCCCGACAGAGCCCGACAGAGCCCGACAGAGCCCAGTAGAGCCCGACAGAGCCC
Source organism: Caloenas nicobarica (assembly GCF_036013445.1). Lineage (NCBI taxonomy): Eukaryota > Metazoa > Chordata > Aves > Columbiformes > Columbidae > Caloenas > Caloenas nicobarica. The sequence continues at coordinate 105,487 of NW_027017315.1, forward strand.
GACAGAGCCCGACAGAGCCCGACAGGGCCCGACAGGGCCCGACAGAGCCCGACAGAGCCCGACAGGGCCCAGTAGAGCCCGACAGAGCCCGACAGAGCCCGACAGAGCCCAGTAGAGCCCGACAGAGCCTGACAGAGCCCGACAGGGCCCGACAGGGCCCGACAGAGCCCGACAGAGCCCAGTAGAGCCCGACAGAGCCCGACAGAGCCCGACAGGGCCCGACAGAGCCCGACAGGGCCCGACAGAGCCCGACAGAGCCCGACAGGGACCGACAGGGCCCAGTAGAGCCCGACAGAGCCCGACAGGGCCCGACAGGGCCCGACAGAGCCCGACAGAGCCCGACAGGGCCCAGTAGAGCCCGACAGAGCCCGACAGAGCCCGACAGAGCCCGACAGGGACCGACAGAGCCCGACAGGGCCCGACAGGGCCCGACAGAGCCCGACAGAGCCCGACAGGGCCCGACAGAGCCCGACAGAGCTTGACAGAGCCCGACAGGGCCCAGTAGAGCCCAGTAGAACCCGACAGAGCCCAGTAGAGCCCGACAGAGCCCGACAGAGCCCGACAGAGCCCGACAGGGCCCGAGAGAGCCCGACAGAGCCCGACAGGGCCCGACAGAGCCCGACAGGGCCCAGTAGAGCCCGACAGAGCACGACAAAGCCCGACAGAGCCCGACAGAGCCCAGTAGAGCCCGAAAGAGCCCGACAGAGCCCGACAGGGCCCGACAGAGCCCGACAGAGCCCAGTAGAGCCCGACAGAGCCCGACAGAGCCCGACAGAGCCCGACAGGGCCCAGTAGAGCCCTGTAGAACCCGACAGAGCCCAGTAGAGCCCGACAGAGCCCGACAGAGTCCGACAGAGCCCGACAGAACCCGACAGGGCCCGAGAGAGCCCGACAGAGCCCGACAGGGCCCGACAGAGCCCGACAGGGCCCAGTAGAGCCCGACAGAGCCCGACAGAGCCCAGTAGAGCCCGACAGAGCCGAGAGGGCCCGACAGAGCCCGACAGAGCCCGACAGAGCCCGACAGGGCCCGACAGGGCCCGACAGAGCCCGACAGGGCCCGACAGAGCCCGACAGGGCCCGACAGGGCCCAGAAGAGCCCGATAGAGCCCGACAGAGCCCGATAGAGCCCGACAGGGCCCGACAGAGCCCGACAGAGCCCGACAGAGCCCGACAGAGCCCGACAGGGCCCGACAGAACCCGACAGAGCCCGACAGGGCCCGACAGAGCCCGACAGAGCCCGACAGGGCCCGACAGAACCCGACAGAGCCCGACAGGGCCCCACAGAGCCCGACAGAGCCCGACAGAGCCCGACAGGGCCCAGTAGAGCCCGACAGAGCCCGACAGAGCCCGACAGAGCCCAGTAGAGCCCAACAGAGCCCGACAGAGCCCGACAGAGCCCGACAGGGCCCGACAGGGCCCGACAGAGCCCGACAGAGCCCGACAGGGCCCAGTAGAGCCCGACAGAGCCCGACAGAGCCCGACAGAGCCCAGTAGAGCCCGACAGAGCCTGACAGAGCCCGACAGGGCCCGACAGGGCCCGACAGAGCCCGACAGAGCCCAGTAGAGCCCGACAGAGCCCGATAGAGCCCGACAGAGCCCGACAGGGCCCGACAGAGCCCGACAGGGCCCGACAGAGCCCGACAGAGCCCGACAGGGACCGACAGGGCCCAGTAGAGCCCGACAGAGCCCGACAGGGCCCGACAGGGCCCGACAGAGCCCGACAGAGCCCGACAGGGCCCAGTAGAGCCCGACAGAGCCCGACAGAGCCCGACAGAGCCCGACAGGGACCGACAGAGCCCGACAGGGCCCGACAGGGCCCGACAGAGCCCGACAGAGCCCGACAGGGCCCGACAGAGCCCGACAGAGCTTGACAGAGCCCGACAGGGCCCAGTAGAGCCCAGTAGAACCCGACAGAGCCCAGTAGAGCCCGACAGAGCCCGACAGAGCCCGACAGAGCCCGACAGAGCCCGACAGGGCCCGAGAGAGCCCGACAGAGCCCGACAGGGCCCGACAGAGCCCGACAGGGCCCAGTAGAGCCCGGCAGAGCCCGACAAAGCCCGACAGAGCCCGACAGAGCCCAGTAGAGCCCGAAAGAGCCCGACAGAGCCCGACAGGGCCCGACAGAGCCCGACAGAGCCCAGTAGAGCCCGACAGATCCCGACAGAGCCCGACAGAGCCCGACAGGGCCCGACAGGGCCGACAGAGCCCGACAGGGCCCGACAGAGCCCGACAGAGCCCGACAGAGCCCGACAGGGCCCCACAGAGCCCGACAGAGCCCGACAGGGCCCAGTAGAGCCCGACAGAGCCCGACAGAGCCCACAGAGCCCGACAGGGCCCGACAGGGCCCGACAGAGCCCGACAGGGCCCAGTAGAGCCCGACAGAGCCCGACAGAGCCCGACAGAGCCCGACAGGGCCCGACAGGGCCCGACAGAGCCCGACAGAGCCCGACAGGGCCCAGTAGAGCCCGACAGAGCCCGACAGAGCCCGACAGAGCCCAGTAGAGCCCGACAGAGCCTGACAGAGCCCGACAGGGCCCGACAGGGCCCGACAGAGCCCGACAGAGCCCAGTAGAGCCCGACAGAGCCCGACAGAGCCCGACAGGGCCCGACAGAGCCCGACAGGGCCCGACAGAGCCCGACAGAGCCCGACAGGGACCGACAGGGCCCAGTAGAGCCCGACAGAGCCCGACAGGGCCCGACAGGGCCCGACAGAGCCCGACAGAGCCCGACAGGGCCCAGTAGAGCCCGACAGAGCCCGACAGAGCCCGACCAGAGCCCGACAGGGACCGACAGAGCCCGACAGGGCCCGACAGGGCCCGACAGAGCCCGACAGAGCCCGACAGGGCCCGACAGAGCCCGACAGAGCTTGACAGAGCCCGACAGGGCCCAGTAGAGCCCAGTAGAACCCGACAGAGCCCAGTAGAGCCCGACAGAGCCCGACAGAGCCCGACAGAGCCCGACAGGGCCCGAGAGAGCCCGACAGAGCCCGACAGGGCCCGACAGAGCCCGACAGGGCCCAGTAGAGCCCGACAGAGCACGACAAAGCCCGACAGAGCCCGACAGAGCCCAGTAGAGCCCGAAAGAGCCCGACAGAGCCCGACAGGGCCCGACAGAGCCCGACAGAGCCCAGTAGAGCCCGACAGAGCCCGACAGAGCCCGACAGAGCCCGACAGGGCCCAGTAGAGCCCTGTAGAACCCGACAGAGCCCAGTAGAGCCCGACAGAGCCCGACAGAGTCCGACAGAGCCCGACAGAACCCGACAGGGCCCGAGAGAGCCCGACAGAGCCCGACAGGGCCCGACAGAGCCCGACAGGGCCCAGTAGAGCCCGACAGAGCCCGACAGAGCCCAGTAGAGCCCGACAGAGCCGAGAGGGCCCGACAGAGCCCGACAGAGCCCGACAGAGCCCGACAGGGCCCGACAGGGCCCGACAGAGCCCGACAGGGCCCGACAGAGCCCGACAGGGCCCGACAGGGCCCAGAAGAGCCCGATAGAGCCCGACAGAGCCCGATAGAGCCCGACAGGGCCCGACAGAGCCCGACAGAGCCCGACAGAGCCCGACAGAGCCCGACAGGGCCCGACAGAACCCGACAGAGCCCGACAGGGCCCGACAGAGCCCGACAGAGCCCGACAGGGCCCGACAGAACCGACAGAGCCCGACAGGGCCCCACAGAGCCCAGTAGAGCCCGACAGAGCCCGACAGGGCCCAGTAGAGCCCGACAGAGCCCGACAGAGCCCGACAGAGCCCAGTAGAGCCCGACAGAGCCCGACAGAGCCCGACAGAGCCCGACAGGGCCCGACAGGGCCCGACAGAGCCCGACAGAGCCCGACAGGGCCCAGTAGAGCACAGAGCCCGACAGAGCCCGACAGAGCCCAGTAGAACCCGACAGAGCCTGACAGAGCCCGACAGGGCCCGACAGGGCCCGACAGAGCCCGACAGAGCCCAGTAGAGCCCGACAGAGCCCGATAGAGCCCGACAGAGCCCGACAGGGCCCGACAGAGCCCGACAGGGCCCGACAGAGCCCGACAGGCCCGACAGGGACCGACAGGGCCCAGTAGAGCCCGACAGAGCCCGACAGGGCCGACAGGGCCCGACAGAGCCCGACAGAGCCCGACAGGGCCCAGTAGAGCCCGACAGAGCCCGACAGAGCCCGACAGAGCCCGACAGGGACCGACAGAGCCCGACAGGGCCCGACAGGGCCCGACAGAGCCCGACAGAGCCCGACAGGGCCCGACAGAGCCCGACAGAGCTTGACAGAGCCCGACAGGGCCCAGTAGAGCCCAGTAGAACCCGACAGAGCCAGTAGAGCCGACAGAGCCCGACAGAGCCCGACAGAGCCCGACAGGGCCCGAGAGAGCCCGACAGAGCCCGACAGGGCCCGACAGAGCCCGACAGGGCCCAGTAGAAGCCCGGCAGAGCCCGACAAAGCCCGACAGAGCCCGACAGAGCCCAGTAGAGCCCGAAAGAGCCCGACAGAGCCCGACAGGGCCCGACAGAGCCCGACAGAGCCCAGTAGAGCCCGACAGATCCCGACAGAGCCCGACAGAGCCCGACAGGGCCCGACAGGCCGACAGAGCCCGCAGGCCCGACAGAGCCCGACAGAGCCCGACAGAGCCCGACAGGGCCCCACAGAGCCCGACAGAGCCCGACAGGGCCCAGTAGAGCGACAGAGCCGACATGAGCCCGACAGAGCCCGACAGAGGCCCGACAGGGCCCGACAGAGCCCGACAGGGCCAGTGAGAGTAGAGCCCGACAGAGCCCGACAGAGCCCGACAGAGCCCGACAGGGCCCGACAGGGCCCGAGAGAGCCCGACAGAGCCCGACAGGGCCCAGTAGAGCCCGACAGAGCCCGAAAGAGCCCGACAGAGCCCGACAGAGCCCAGTAGAGCCCGACAGAGCCCGACAGAGCCCGACAGGGCCCGACAGAGAACGACAGGGCCCGACAGGGCCCAGTAGAGCCGACAGAGCCCGACAGGGCCCGACAGAGCCCGACAGAGCCCGACAGGGCCCGACAGAGCCCGACAGAGCCCGACAGGGCCCAGTAGAGCCCGACAGAGCCCGACAGAGCCCGACAGAGCCCGACAGGGCCCGACAGAGCCCGACAGAGCCCGACAGGGCCCGACAGGGCCCGACAGGGCCCGACAGAGCCCAGTAGAGCCCGACAGAGCCCGACAGAGCCCGACAGAGCCCGACAGGGCCCGACAGGTCCCGACAGGGCCCAGTAGAGCCCGACAGAGCCCGACAGAGCCCGACAGGGCCCGACAGAGCCCGACAGGGCCCAGTAGAGCCCGACAGAGCCCGACAGAGCCCGACAGAGCCCGACAGGGCCCGACAGGGCCCGACAGAGCCCGACAGAGCCCGACAGGGCCCAGTAGAGCCCGACAGAGCCCGACAGAGCCCGACAGAGCCCGACAGAGCCCAGTAGAGCCCGACAGAGCCCGACAGAGCCCGTCAGGGCCCGACAGGGCCCGACAGAGCCCGACAGAGCCTGACAGGGCCCGACAGGGCCCGACAGAGCCCAGTAGAGCCCGACAGAGCCCGACAGAGCCCGACAGAGCCCGACAGGGCCCGACAGGTCCCGACAGGGCCCAGTAGAGCCCGACAGAGCCCGACAGAGCCCGACAGGGCCCGACAGAGCCCGACAGAGCCCGACAGGGCCCAACAGAGCCCGACAGAGCCCAGTAGAGCCCGACAGAGCCCGACAGAGCCCGACAGAGCCCGACAGGGCCCAGTAGAGCCCGAAAGAGCCCGACAGAGCCCGACAGGGCCCGACAGAGCCCGACAGAGCCCAGTAGAGCCCGACAGAGCCCGACAGAGCCCGACAGAGCCCGACAGGGCCCAGTAGAGCCCTGTAGAACCCGACAGAGCCCAGTAGAGCCCGACAGAGCCCGACAGAGTCCGACAGAGCCCGACAGAACCCGACAGGGCCCGAGAGAGCCCGACAGAGCCCGACAGGGCCCGACAGAGCCCGACAGGGCCCAGTAGAGCCCGACAGAGCCCGACAGAGCCCAGTAGAGCCCGACAGAGCCGAGAGGGCCCGACAGAGCCCGACAGAGCCCGACAGAGCCCGACAGGGCCCGACAGGGCCCGACAGAGCCCGACAGGGCCCGACAGGGCCCAGAAGAGCCCTATAGAGCCCGACAGAGCCCGATAGAGCCCGACAGGGCCCGACAGAGCCCGACAGAGCCCGACAGAGCCCGACAGAGCCCGACAGGGCCCGACAGAACCCGACAGAGCCCGACAGGGCCCGACAGAGCCCGACAGAGCCCGACAGGGCCCGACAGAACCCGACAGAGCCCGACAGGGCCCCACAGAGCCCGACAGAGCCCGACAGAGCCCGACAGGGCCCAGTAGAGCCCGACAGAGCCCGACAGAGCCCGACAGAGCCCAGTAGAGCCCGACAGAGCCGACAGAAGCCCGACAGAGCCCGACAGGGCCCGACAGGGCCCGACAGAGCCCGACAGAGCCCGACAGGGCCCAGTAGAGCCCGACAGAGCCCGACAGAGCCCGACAGAGCCCAGTAGAGCCCGACAGAGCCTGACAGAGCCCGACAGGGCCCGACAGGGCCCGACAGAGCCCGACAGAGCCCAGTAGAGCCCGACAGAGCCCGATAGAGCCCGACAGAGCCCGACAGGGCCCGACAGAGCCCGACAGGGCCCGACAGAGCCCGACAGAGCCCGACAGGGACCGACAGGGCCCAGTAGAGCCCGACAGAGCCCGACAGGGCCCGACAGGGCCCGACAGAGCCCGACAGAGCCCGACAGGGCCCAGTAGAGCCCGACAGAGCCCGACAGAGCCCGACAGAGCCCGACAGGGACCGACAGAGCCCGACAGGGCCCGACAGGGCCCGACAGAGCCCGACAGAGCCCGACAGGGCCCGACAGAGCCCGACAGAGCTTGACAGAGCCCGACAGGGCCCAGTAGAGCCCAGTAGAACCCGACAGAGCCCAGTAGAGCCCGACAGAGCCCGACAGAGCCCGACAGAGCCCGACAGAGCCCAGTAGAGCCCGAAAGAGCCCGACAGAGCCCGACAGGGCCCGACAGAGCCCGACAGGGCCCAGTAGAGCCCGGCAGAGCCCGACAAAGCCCGACAGAGCCCGACAGAGCCCAGTAGAGCCCGAAAGAGCCCGACAGAGCCCGACAGGGCCCGACAGAGCCCGACAGAGCCCAGTAGAGCCCGACAGATCCCGACAGAGCCCGACAGAGCCCGACAGGGCCCGACAGGGCCCGACAGAGCCCGACAGGGCCCGACAGAGCCCGACAGAGCCCGACAGAGCCCGACAGGGCCCCACAGAGCCCGACAGAGCCCGACAGGGCCCAGTAGAGCCCGACAGAGCCCGACAGAGCCCGACAGAGCCCGACAGGGCCCGACAGGGCCCGACAGAGCCCGACAGGGCCCAGTAGAGCCCGACAGAGCCCGACAGAGCCCGACAGAGCCCGACAGGGCCCGACAGGGCCCGAGAGAGCCCGACAGAGCCCGACAGGGCCCAGTAGAGCCCGACAGAGCCCGAAAGAGCCCGACAGAGCCCGACAGAGCCCAGTAGAGCCCGACAGAGCCCGACAGAGCCCGACAGGGCCCGACAGAGAACGACAGGGCCCGACAGGGCCCAGTAGAGCCCGACAGAGCCCGACAGGGCCCGACAGAGCCCGACAGAGCCCGACAGGGCCCGACAGAGCCCGACAGAGCCCGACAGGGCCCAGTAGAGCCCGACAGAGCCCGACAGAGCCCGACAGAGCCCGACAGGGCCCGACAGAGCCCGACAGAGCCCGACAGGGCCCGACAGGGCCCGACAGGGCCCGACAGAGCCCGACAGAGCCCGACAGGGCCCAGTAGAGCCCGACAGAGCCCGACAGAGCCCGACAGAGCCCGACAGGGCCCGACAGGGCCCGACAGAGCCCGACAGAGCCCGACAGGGCCCAGTAGAGCCCGACAGAGCCCGACAGAGCCCGACAGAGCCCGACAGAGCCCAGTAGAGCCCGACAGAGCCCGACAGAGCCCGTCAGGGCCCGACAGGGCCCGACAGAGCCCGACAGAGCCTGACAGGGCCCGACAGGGCCCGACAGAGCCCAGTAGAGCCCGACAGAGCCCGACAGAGCCCGACAGAGCCCGACAGGGCCCGACAGGTCCCGACAGGGCCCAGTAGAGCCCGACAGAGCCCGACAGAGCCCGACAGGGCCCGACAGAGCCCGACAGAGCCCGACAGGGCCCAACAGAGCCCGACAGAGCCCAGTAGAGCCCGACAGAGCCCGACAGAGCCCGACAGAGCCCGACAGGGCCCAGTAGAGCCCGAAAGAGCCCGACAGAGCCCGACAGGGCCCGACAGAGCCCGACAGAGCCCAGTAGAGCCCGACAGAGCCCGACAGAGCCCGACAGAGCCCGACAGGGCCCAGTAGAGCCCTGTAGAACCCGACAGAGCCCAGTAGAGCCCGACAGAGCCCGACAGAGTCCGACAGAGCCCGACAGAACCCGACAGGGCCCGAGAGAGCCCGACAGAGCCCGACAGGGCCCGACAGAGCCCGACAGGGCCCAGTAGAGCCCGACAGAGCCCGACAGAGCCCAGTAGAGCCCGACAGAGCCGAGAGGGCCCGACAGAGCCCGACAGAGCCCGACAGAGCCCGACAGGGCCCGACAGGGCCCGACAGAGCCCGACAGGGCCCGACAGAGCCCGACAGGGCCCGACAGGGCCCAGTAGAGCCCGATAGAGCCCGACAGAGCCCGATAGAGCCCGACAGGGCCCGACAGAGCCCGACAGAGCCCGACAGAGCCCGACAGAGCCCGACAGGGCCCGACAGAACCCGACAGAGCCCGACAGGGCCCGACAGAGCCCGACAGAGCCCGACAGGGCCCGACAGAACCCGACAGAGCCCGACAGGGCCCACCAGAGCCCGACAGAGCCCGACAGAGCCCGACAGGGCCCAGTAGAGCCCGACAGAGCCCGACAGAGCCCGACAGAGCCCAGTAGAGCCCGACAGAGCCCGACAGAGCCCGACAGAGCCCGACAGGGCCCGACAGGGCCCGACAGAGCCCGACAGAGCCCGACAGGGCCCAGTAGAGCACGACAGAGCCCGACAGAGCCCGACAGAGCCCAGTAGAGCCCGACAGAGCCTGACAGAGCCCGACAGGGCCCGACAGGGCCCGACAGAGCCCGACAGAGCCCAGTAGAGCCCGACAGAGCCCGATAGAGCCCGACAGAGCCCGACAGGGCCCGACAGAGCCCGACAGGGCCCGACAGAGCCCGACAGAGCCCGACAGGGACCGACAGGGCCCAGTAGAGCCCGACAGAGCCCGACAGGGCCCGACAGGGCCCGACAGAGCCCGACAGAGCCCGACAGGGCCCAGTAGAGCCCGACAGAGCCCGACAGAGCCCGACAGAGCCCGACAGGGACCGACAGAGCCCGACAGGGCCCGACAGGGCCCGACAGAGCCCGACAGAGCCCGACAGGGCCCGACAGAGCCCGACAGAGCTTGACAGAGCCCGACAGGGCCCAGTAGAGCCCAGTAGAACCCGACAGAGCCCAGTAGAGCCCGACAGAGCCCGACAGAGCCCGACAGAGCCCGACAGAGCCCGACAGGGCCCGAGAGAGCCCGACAGAGCCCGACAGGGCCCGACAGAGCCCGACAGGGCCCAGTAGAGCCCGGCAGAGCCCGACAAAGCCCGACAGAGCCCGACAGAGCCCAGTAGAGCCCGAAAGAGCCCGACAGAGCCCGACAGGGCCCGACAGAGCCCGACAGAGCCCAGTAGAGCCCGACAGATCCCGACAGAGCCCGACAGAGCCCGACAGGGCCCGACAGGGCCCGACAGAGCCCGACAGGGCCCGACAGAGCCCGACAGAGCCCGACAGAGCCCGACAGGGCCCCACAGAGCCCGACAGGGCCCAGTAGAGCCCGACAGAGCCCGACAGAGCCCGACAGAGCCCGACAGGGCCCGACAGGGCCCGACAGAGCCCGACAGGGCCCAGTAGAGCCCGACAGAGCCCGACAGAGCCCGACAGAGCCCGACAGGGCCCGACAGGGCCCGAGAGAGCCCGACAGAGCCCGACAGGGCCCAGTAGAGCCCGACAGAGCCCGAAAGAGCCCGACAGAGCCCGACAGAGCCCAGTAGAGCCCGACAGAGCCCGACAGAGCCCGACAGGGCCCGACAGAGAACGACAGGGCCCGACAGGGCCCAGTAGAGCCCGACAGAGCCCGACAGGGCCCGACAGAGCCCGACAGAGCCCGACAGGGCCCGACAGAGCCCGACAGAGCCCGACAGGGCCCAGTAGAGCCCGACAGAGCCCGACAGAGCCCGACAGAGCCCGACAGGGCCCGACAGAGCCCGACAGAGCCCGACAGGGCCCGACAGGGCCCGACAGAGCCCGACAGGGCCCGACAGAGCCCGACAGAGCCCGACAGGGCCCAGTAGAGCCCGACAGAGCCCGACAGAGCCCGACAGAGCCCGACAGGGCCCGACAGGGCCCGACAGAGCCCGACAGAGCCCGACAGGGCCCAGTAGAGCCCGACAGAGCCCGACAGAGCCCGACAGGGCCCGACAGAGCCCGACAGAGCCCGACAGAGCCTGACAGGGCCCGACAGGGCCCGACAGAGCCCAGTAGAGCCCGACAGAGCCCGACAGAGCCCGACAGAGCCCGACAGGGCCCGACAGGTCCCGACAGGGCCCAGTAGAGCCCGACAGAGCCCGACAGAGCCCGACAGGGCCCGACAGAGCCCGACAGAGCCCGACAGGGCCCGACAGAGCCCGACAGAGCCCAGTAGAGCCCGACAGAGCCCGACAGAGCCCGACAGAGCCCGACAGGGCCCGACAGAGCCCGACAGGGCCCGACAGAGCCCGACAGAGCCCGACAGGGACCGACAGGGCCCAGTAGAGCCCGACAGAGCCCGACAGGGCCCGACAGGGCCCGACAGAGCCCGACAGAGCCCGACAGGGCCCAGTAGAGCCCGACAGAGCCCGACAGAGCCCGACAGATTCCCGACAGGGCCCGACAGAGCCCGACAGGGCCCGACAGGGCCCGACAGAGCCCGACAGAGCCCGACAGGGCCCGACAGAGCCCGACAGAGCTTGACAGAGCCCGACAGGGCCCAGTAGAGCCCAGTAGAACCCGACAGAGCCCAGTAGAGCCCGACAGAGCCCGACAGAGCCCGACAGAGCCCGACAGGGCCCGAGAGAGCCCGACAGAGCCCGACAGGGCCCGACAGAGCCCGACAGGGCCCAGTAGAGCCCGAAAGAGCCCGACAGAGCCCGACAGGGCCCGACAGAGCCCGACAGAGCCCAGTAGAGCCCGAAAGAGCCCGACAGAGCCCGACAGGGCCCGACAGAGCCCGACAGAGCCCAGTAGAGCCCGACAGAGCCCGACAGAGCCCGACAGAGCCCGACAGGGCCCAGTAGAGCCCTGTAGAACCCGACAGAGCCCAGTAGAGCCCGACAGAGCCCGACAGAGCCCGACAGAGCCCGACAGAACCCGACAGGGCCCGAGAGAGCCCGACAGAGCCCGACAGGGCCCGACAGAGCCCGACAGGGCCCAGTAGAGCCCGACAGAGCCCGACAGAACCCAGTAGAGCCCAACAGAGCCGAGAGGGCCCGACAGAGCCCGACAGAGCCCGACAGAGCCCGACAGGGCCCGACAGAGCACGACAGAGCCCGACAGAGCCCGACAGGGCCCAGTAGAGCCCGACAGAGCCCGACAGAGCCCGACAGAGCCCGACAGGGCCCAGTAGAGCCCGACAGAGCCCGACAGAGCCCGACAGAGCCCGACAGGGCCCGACAGAGCCCGACAGAGCCCGACAGCGCCCGACAGGGCCCAGTAGAGCCCGACAGAGCCCGACAGAGCCCGACAGGGCCCGACAGAGCCCGACAGAGCCCGACAGAGCCCGACAGGGACCGACAGGGCCCAGTAGAGCCCGACAGAGCCCGACAGGGCCCGACAGAGCCCGACAGGGCCCGACAGAGCCCGACAGGGCCCAGTAGAGCCCGACAGAGCCCGACAGAGCCCGACAGGGCCCGACAGGGCCCGACAGGGCCCGACAGAGCCCGACAGGGCCCGACAGGGCCCAGTAGAGCCCGACAGAGCCCGACAGAGCCCGACAGGGCCCGACAGGGCCCAACAGGGCCCAGTAGAGCCCGACAGAGCCCGACAGAGCCCAGTAGAGCCCAGTAGAGCCCGACAGAGCCTGACAGAGCCCGACAGGGCCCGACAGAGCCCGACAGAGCCCGACAGGGCCCGACAGAGCCCGACAGAGCCCGACAGGGCCCGACAGAGCCCGACAGAGCCCAGTAGAGCCCGACAGGGCCCGACAGGGCCCAGTAGAGCCCGAAAGAGCCCGACAGAGCCCAGTAGAGCCCAGTAGAGCCCGACAGGGCCCGACAGGGCCCGACAGGGCCCAGTAGAGCCCGACAGAGCCCGACAGAGCCTGACAGAGCCCGACAGGGCCCGACAGGGCCCGACAGAGCCCGACAGGGCCCAGTAGAGCCCGACAGAGCCCGACAGAGCCCGACAGAGCCCGACAGGGCCCGACAGGGCCCGACAGAGCCCGACAGAGCCCGACAGGGCCCGACAGAGCCCGAGAGGGCCCGACAGGGCCCAGTAGAGCCCAATAGAGCCCGACAGAGCCCGACAGAGCCCGACAGAACCCGACAGAGCCCGACAGAGCCCGACAGGGTCCGACAGGGCCCGACAGAGCCCGACAGGGCCCGACAGGGCCCAGTAGAGCCCGATAGAGCCCGACAGAGCCCGATAGAGCCCGACAGGGCCCGACAGAGCCCGACAGAGCCCGACAGAGCCCGACAGGGCCCGACAGGGCCCGACAGAGCCGGACAGGGCCCCACAGAGCCCGACAGAGCCCGACAGGGCCCAGTAGAGCCCGACAGAGCCCGACAGAGCCCGACAAAGCCCGACAGAGCCCGACAGAGCCCAGTAGAGCCCGACAGAGCCCGACAGAGACCCACAGAGCCCGACAGGGCCCGACAGGGCCCGACAGATCCCGACAGAGCCCGACAGGGCCCAGTAGAGCCCGACAGAGCCCGACAGAGCCAGACAGAGCCCAGTAGAGCCCGACAGAGCATGACAGAGCCCGACCCTGTCGGGCTCTGTCGGGCTCTGTCGGGCTCTGTCGGGCTCTACTGGGCCCTGTCGGGCTCTGTCGGGCTCTGTCGGGCCCTGTCGGGCCCTGTCGGGCTCTGTCGGGCTCTGTCGGGCTCTGTCGGGCTCTACTGGGCCCTGTCGGGCTCTGTCGGGCTCTGTCGGGCCCTGTCGGGCTCTGTCGGGCTCTACTGGGCTCTACTGGGCCCTGTCGGGCTCTGTCGGGCTCTGTCGGGCTCTGTCGGGCCCTGTCGGGCTCTGTCGGGCTCTGTCAGGCTCTGTCGGGCCCTGTCGGGCTCTGTCGGGCTCTGTCGGGCTCTGTCGGGCTCTGTCGGGCTCTACTGGGCCCTGTCGGGCTCTGTCGGGCTCTGTCGGGCTCTGTCGGGCTCTGTCGGGCTCTACTGGGCCCTGTCGGGATCTGTCGGGCTCTGTCGCGCCCTGTCGGTCCCTGTCGGGCTCTGTCAGGCTCTGTCGGGCTCTGTCGGGCTCTACTGGGCCCTGTCGGGCCCTGTCGGGCCCTGTCGGGCTCTACTGGGCTCTACTGGGCTCTGTCGGGCTCTGTCGGGCTCTACTGGGCCCTGTCGGGCCCTGTCGGGCTCTGTCGGGCCCTGTCGGGCTCTACTGGGCTTTGTCGGGCTCTGTCGGGATCTGTCGGGCTCTGTCGGGCTCTGTCGGGCTCTGTCGGGCTCTACTGGGCCCTGTCGGGCTCTGTCGGGCTCTGTCGGGCCCTGTCGGGCTCTGTCGGGCTCTGTCAGGCTCTGTCGGGCTCTACTGGGCCCTGTCGGGTTCTGTCGGGCTCTGTCGGGCTCTGTCGGGCTCTACTGGGCACTGTCGGGCTCTGTCGGGCTCTGTCGGGCTCTGTCGGGCTCTGTCGGGCCCTGTCGGGCTCTGTCGGGCTCTACTGGGCCCTGTCGGGCCCTGTCGGGCCCTGTCGGGCTCTGTCGGGCTCTGTCGGGCTCTGTCGGGCCCTATCGGTCTCTGTCGGGCTCTGTCGGGCTCTGTCGGGCTCTATTGGGCCCTGTCGGGCTCTGTCGGGCTCTGTCGGGCTCTGTCGGGCCCTGTCGGGCTCTGTCGGGCCCTGTCGGGCCCTGTCGGGCTCTGTCGGGCTCTGTCGGGCCCTGTCGGGCCCTGTCGGGCTCTGTCGGGCTCTGTCGGGCTCTGTCGGGCCCTGTCGGTCTCTGTCGGGCTCTGTCGGGCTCTGTCGGGTTCTACTGGGCCCTGTCGGGCTCTGTCGGGCTCTGTCGGGCTCTGTCGGGCTCTGACGGGTTCTGTCGGGCTCTGTCGGGCTCTGTCGGGCTCTGTCGGGCTCTGTCGGGCTCTACTGGGCCCTGTCGGGCTCTGTCGGGCTCTGTCGGGCCCTGTCGGGCCCTGTCGGGCTCTGTCGGGCTCTGTCGGGCTCTGTCGGGCTCTACTGGGCCCTGTCGGGCTCTGTCGGGCTCTGTCGGGCTCTGTCGGGCTCTACTGGGCCCTGTCGGGCCCTGTCGGGCTCTGTCGGGCTCTGTCGGGCCCTGTCGGGCTCTGTCGGGCTCTGTCGGCCTCTGTCGGGCTCTACTGGACCCTGTCGGGCCCTGTCGGGCTCTGTCGGGCTCTGTCGGGCTCTGTCGGGCTCTACTGGGCTCTGTCGGGCCCTGTCGGGCCCTGTCGGGCCCTGTCGGGCCCTGTCGGGCTCTGTCGGGCTCTGTCGGGCTCTACTGGGCCCTGTCGGGCCCTGTCGGGCTCTGTCGGGCTCTGTCGGGCCCTGTCGGGCTCTTTCGGGCTCTGTCGGGCCCTGTCGGGCTCTGTCGGGCTCTGTCGGGGCCTGTCGGGCTCTGTCGGGCTCTGTCGGGCTCTGTCGGGCACTGTCGGGCGCTACTGGGCCCTGTCGGGCTCTGTCAGGCTCTGTCGGGCCCTGTCGGGCTCTGTCGGGCTCTGTCGGGCTCTGTCGGGCCCTGTCGGGCTCTGTCGGGCTCTACTGGGCTCTACTGGGCCCTGTCGGGCTCTGTCGGGCTCTGTCGGGCTCTGTCGGGCTCTGTCGGGCTCTACTGGGCTCTGTCGGGCCCTGTCGGGCCCTGTCGGGCTCTCTCGGGCTCTGTCGGGCCCTGTCGGGCTCTGTCGGGCTCTGTCGGGCTCTGTCGGACTCTACTGGGCCCTGTCGGGCTCTGTCGGGCTCTGTCGGGCTCTGTCGGGCTCTACTGGGCCCTGTCGGGCCCTGTCGGGCTCTGTCGGGCTCTGTCGGGCTCTGTCGGGCTCAACTGGTCTCTGTCGGGCTCTGTCGGGTTCTGTCGGGCTCTGTCGGGCTCTCTCGGGCTCTGTCGGGCTCTACTGGGCTCTGTCGGGTTCTGTCGGGCTCTACTGGGCCCTGTCGGGCCCTGTCGGGCCCTGTTGGGCTCTGTCGGGCTCTGTCGGGTTCTGTCGGGCTCTGTCGGGCTCTGTCGGGCTCTACTGGGCCCTGTCGGGCCCTCTCAGGCTCTGTCGGGCTCTGTCGGGCTCTGTCGGGCTCTGTCGGGCTCTACTGGGCCCTGTCGGGCCCTGTCGGGCCCTGTCGGGCTCTGTCGGGCTCTGTCGGGCTCTGTCGGGCTCTACTGGGTCTGTCGGCCTCTGTCGGGTTCTGTCGGGCTCTGTCGGGCTCTGTCGGGCTCTGTCGGGCTCTACTGGGCTCTGTCGGGCTCTGTCGGGCTCTGTCGGGCTCTACTGGGCCCTGTTGGGCTCTGTCGGGCTCTGTCGGGCCCTGTCGGGCCCTGTCGGGCTCTGTCGGGCTCTGTCGGGCCCTGTCAGGCTCTCTCGGGCTCTGTCGGGCTCTGTCGGGCTCTGTCAGGCTCTACTGGGCCCTGTCGGGCTCTGTCGGGCTCTGTCGGGCTCTGTCGGGCCCTGTCGGGCTCTGTCGGGCTCTACTGGGCCCTGTCGGGCTCTGTCGGGCTCTGTCGGGCTCTGTCGGGCCCTGTCGGGCTCTGTCGGGCTCTGTCGGGCTCTGTCGGGCTCTACTGGGCCCTGTCGGGCTCGGTCGGGCTCTGTCGGGCCCTGTCGGGCTCTGTCGGGCTCTACTGGGCCCTGTCGGGCCCTGTCGGGCTCTGTCGGGCTCTGTCGGGCCCTGTCGGGCTCTGTCGGGCTCTGTCGGGCTCTGTCGGGCTCTACTGGGCCCTGTCGGGCTCTGTCGGGCCCTGTCGGGCGCTGTCGGGCTCTGTCGGGCCCTGTCGGGCCCTGTCGGGCTCTACTGGGCCCTGTCGGGCTCTGTCGGGCTCTGTCGGGCTCTGTCGGGCTCTACTGGGCTCTGTCGGGCTCTGTCGGGCTCTGTCGGGCTCTACTGGGCCCTGTCGGGCTCTGTCGGGCCCTGTCGGGCCCTGTCGGGCTCTGTCGGGCTCTGTCGGGCCCTGTCGGGCTCTGTCGGGCTCTGTCGGGCTCTGTCGGGCTCTGTCGGGCCCTGTCGGGCCCTGTCGGGCTCTACTGGGCCCTGTCGGGCCCTGTCGGGCTCTGTCGGGCTCTGTCGGGCTCTGTCGGGCCCTGTCGGGCTCTGTCGGGCTCTGTCGGGCTCTACTGGGCCCTGTCGGGCTCTGTCGGGCTCTGTCGGGCTCTGTCGGGCCCTGTCGGGCTCTGTCGGGCTCTGTCGGGCTCTGTCGGGCTCTACTGGGCCCTGTCGGGCTCTGTCGGGCTCTGTCGGGCTCTGTCGGGCTCTGTCGGGCCCTGTCGGGTTCTGTCGGGCTCTGTCGCGCTCTGTCGGGCTCTACTAGGCCCTGTCGGGCTCTGTCGGGCTCTGTCGGGCTCTGTCGGGCCCTGTCGGGCTCTGTCGGGCTCTGTCGGGCTCTGTCGGGCTCTGTCGGGCCCTCTCGGCTCTGTCGGGCTCCACTGGGCCCTGTCGGGCCCTGTCGGGCTCTGTCGGGCTCTGTCGGGCTCTGTCGGGCCCTGTCGGGCTCTGTCGGGCTCTGTCGGGCTCTGTCGGGCTCTACTGGGCCCTGTCGGGCTCTGTCGGGCCCTGTCGGGCTCTGTCGGGCCCTGTCGGGCCCTGTCGGGCTCTGTCGGGCTCTGTCGGGCCCTGTCGGGCCCTGTCGGGCTGTGTCGGGCTCTGTCGGGCTCTACTGGGCTCTACTGTTCCCTGTCGGGCCCTGTCGGGCTCTGTCGGGCTCTGTCGGGCCCTGTCGGGCCCTGTCGGGCCCTGTCGGTCTCTGTCGGGCTCTGTCGGGCCCTGTCGGGCTCTGTCGGGCTCTGTCGGGCTCTGTCGGGCTCTACTGGGATCTACTGGGCTCTGTCGGGCTCTGTCGGGCTCTACTGGGCCCTGTCGGGCCCTGTCGGGCCCTGTCGGGCTCTGTCGGGCTCTAATGGGCTCTGTCGGGCTCTGTCGGGCTCTGTCGGGCTCTAGTGGGCTCTGTCGGGCTCTGTCGGGCTCTGTCGGGCTCTGTCGGGCTCTACTGGGCCCTGTCGGGCTCTGTCGGGCCCTGTCGGGCTCTGTCGGGCTCTGTCGGGCTCTGTCGGGCTCTACTGGGCTCTGTCGGGCTCTGTCGGGCTCTGTCGGGCTCTACTGGGCCCTGTCGGGCTCTGTCGGGCTCTGTCGGGCCCTGTCGGGCTCTGTCGGGCCCTGTCGGGCTCTGTCGGGCTCTGTCGGGCCCTGTCGGGCTCTGTCGGGCTCTGTCGGGCTCTGTCGGGCCCTGTCGGGCTCTGTCGGGCTCTGTCGGGCTCTACTGGGCCCTGTCGGGCTCTGTGGGGCTCTGTCGGGCTCTGTCGGGCTCTGTCGGGCCCTGTCGGGCCCTGTCGGGCTCTGTCGGGCTCTGTCGGGCTCTGTCGGGCTCTACTGGGTCCTGTCGGGCTCTGTCGGGCTCTGTCGGGCTCTGTCGGGCTCTGTCGGGCCCTGTCGGGCTCTGTCGGGCTCTGTCGGGCCCTGTCGGGCTCTGTCGGGCTCTGTCGGGCTCTGTCGGGCCCTGTCGGGCTCTGTCGGGCTCTGTCGGGCTCTACTGGGCCCTGTCGGGCTCTGTCGGGCTCTGTCGGGCCCTGTCGGGCTCTGTCGGGCTCTGTCGGGCTCTGTCGGGCTCTACTGGGCCCTGTCGGGTTCTGTCGGGCTCTGTCGGGCTCTGTCGGGCTCTACTGGGCCCTGTCGGGCTCTGTCGGGCTCTGTCGGGCTCTGTCGGGCCCTGTCGGGCTCTGTCGGGCTCTACTGGGCCCTGTCGGGCCCTGTCGGGCCCTGTCGGGCTCTGTCGGGCTCTGTCGGGCTCTGTCGGGCCCTGTCGGTCTCTGTCGGGCTCTGTCGGGCTCTGTCGGGCTCTACTGGGACCTGTCGGGCTCTGTCGGGCTCTGTCGGGCTCTGTCGGGCTCTGTCGGGCTCTACTGGACCCTGTCGGGCCCTGTCGGGCCCTGTCGGGCTCTGTCGGTCTCTGTCGGGCCCTGTCGGGCTCTGTCGGGCTCTGTCGGGCTCTACTGGGCCCTGTCGGGCCCTGTCGGGCTCTGTCGGGCTCTGTCGGGCTCTGTCGGGCTCTACTGGGCCCTGTCGGGCCCTGTCGGGCTCTGTCGGGCTCTGTCGGGCCCTGTCGGGCTCTGTCGGGCTCTGTCGGGCTCTGTCGGGCTCTACTGGGCCCTGTCGGGCCCTGTCGGGCCCTGTCGGGCTCCGTCGGGCTCTGTCGGGCTCTGTCGGGCCCTGTCGGGCTCTGTCGGGCTCTGTCGGGCCCTGTCGGGCCCTGTCGGGCTCTGTCGGGCTCTGTCGTGCTCTGTCGGGCTCTACTGGGCCCTGTCGGGCCCTGTCGGGCTCTGTCGGGCTCTGTCGGGCCCTGTCGGGCTCTGTCGGGCTCTGTCGGGCTCTGTCGGGCTCTACAGGGCCCTGTCGGGCCCTGTCGGGCCCTGTCGGGCTCTGTCGGGCTCTGTCGGGCTCTGTCGGGCCCTGTCGGGCTCTGTCGGCCTCTGTCGGGCCCTGTCGGGCCCTGTCGGGCTCTGTCGGGCTCTGTCGTGCTCTGTCGGGCCGTGTCGGGCTCTGTCGGGCTCTGTCGGGCCCTGTCGGGTTCTGTCGGGCTCTGTCGGGCTCTCTCGGGCTCTACTGGGCTCTGTCGGGCTCTGTCGGGCTCTGTCGGGCTCTGTCGGGCTCTACTGGGCCCTGTCGGGCTCTGTCAGGCTCTGTCGGGCCCTGTCGGGCTCTGTCGGGCTCTGTCGGGCTCTGTCGGGCCCTGTCGGGCTCTGTCGGGCCCTGTCGGGCCCTGTCGGGCTCTGTCGGGCTCTGTCGGGCTCTGTCGGGCTCTACTGGGCTCTGTCGGGCTCTACTGGGCTCTACTGGGCCCTGTCGGGATCTGTCGGGCTCTGTCGGGCCCAGTCGGGCCCTGTCGTGCTCTGTCGGGCTCTGTCGGGCCCTGTCGGGCTCTGTCGGGCTCTGTCGGGCTCTGTCGGGCTCTACTGGGCTCTGTCGGGCTCTGTCGGGCTCTGTCGGGCTCTGTCGGGCTCTACTGGGCCCTGTCGGGCCCTGTCGGGCTCTGTCGGGCTCTGTCGGGCTCTGTCGGGCTCAACTGGTCTCTGTCGGGCTCTGTCGGGTTCTGTCGGGCTCTGTCGGGCTCTGTCGTGCTCTGTCGGGCTCTACTGGGCTCTACTGGGCTCTGTCGGGCTCTGTCGGTCTCTACTGGGCCCTGTCGGGCTCTGTCGGGCTCTGTCGTGCCCTGTCAGGCTCTGTCGGGCTCTGTCGGGCTCTGTCGGGTTCTGTCGGGCTCTGTCGGGCTCTGTCGGGCTCTGTCGGGCTCTTCTGGGCCCTCTCGGGCCCTGTCGGGCTCTGTCGGGCTCTGTCGGGCTCTGTCGGGCTCTACTGGGCCCTGTCGGGCCCTGTCGGGCCCTGTCGGGCTCTGTCGGGCTCTGTCGGGTTCTGTCGGGCTCTGTCGGGCTCTGTCGGGCTCTGTCGGGCTCTACTGGGCCCTGTCGGGCCCTCTCGGGCTCTGTCGGGCTCTGTCGGGCTCTGTCGGGCTCTGTCGGGCTCTACTGGGCCCTGTCGGGCCCTGTCGGGCCCTGTCGGGCTCTGTCGGGCTCTGTCGGGCTCTGTCGGGCTCTACTGGGCTCTGTCGGCCTCTGTCGGGCTCTGTCGGGCCCTGTCGGGCCCTGTCGGGCTCTGTCGGGCTCTACTGGGCCCTGTCGGGCCCTGTCGGGCTCTGTCGGGCTCTGTCGGGCTCTGTCGGGCCCTGTCGGGCTCTGTCGGGCTCTGTCGGGCTCTACTGGGCCCTGTCGGGCTCTGTCGGGCCCTGTCGGGCGCTGTCGGGCTCTGTCGGGCCCTGTCGGGCCCTGTCGGGCTCTACTGGGCCCTGTCGGGCTCTGTCGGGCTCTGTCGGGCTCTGTCGGGCTCTACTGGGCTCTGTCGGGCTCTGTCGGGTTCTGTCGGGCTCTGTCGGGCTCTGTCGGGCTCTGTCGGGCTCTACTGGACTCTGTCGGGTTCTGTCGGGCTCTACTGGGCCCTGTCGGGCCCTGTCGGGCCCTGTCGGGCTCTGTCGGGCTCTGTCGGGTTCTGTCGGGCTCTGTCGGGCTCTGTCGGGCTCTGTCGGGCTCTACTGGGCCCTGTCGGGCCCTCTCGGGCTCTGTCGGGCTCTGTCGGGCTCTGTCGGGCTCTGTCGGGCTCTACTGGGCCCTGTCGGGCCCTGTCGGGCCCTGTCGGGCTCTGTCGGGCTCTGTCGGGCTATGTCGGGCTCTACTGGGCTCTGTCGGCCTCTGTCGGGTTCTGTCGGGCTCTGTCGGGCTCTGTCGGGCTCTGTCGGGCTCTACTGGGCTCTGTCGGGCCCTGTCGGGCCCTGTCGGGCTCTGTCGGGCTCTGTCGGGCCCTGTCGGGCCCTGTCGCGCTCTGTCGGGCTCTGTCGGGCTCTACTGGGCCCTGTGGGGCCCTGTGGGGCCCTGTCGGGCTCTGTCGGGCTCTGTCGGGCTCTGTCGGGCCCTGTCGGGCTCTGTCGGGCCCTGTCGGGCCCTGTCGGGCTCTGTCGGGCTCTGTCGGGCTCTACTGGGCCCTGTCGGGCTCTGTCGGGCCCTGTCGGGCCCTGTCGGGCTCTGTCGGGCCCTGTCGGGCTCTGTCGGGCTCTGTCGGGCTCTGTCGGGCTCTACTGGGCCCTGTTGGGCTCTGTCGGGCTCTGTCGGGCCCTGTCGGGCTCTGTCGGGCTCTGTCGGGCTCTGTCGGGCCCTGTCGGGCTCTGTCGGGCCCTGTCGGGCCCTGTCGGGCTCTGTCGGGCTTTGTCGGGCCCTGTCAGGCTCTCTCGGGCTCTGTCGGGCTCTGTCGGGCTCTGTCGGGCTCTACTGGGCCCTGTCGGGCCCTGTCGGGCTCTGTCGGGCTCTGTCGGGCTCTGTCGGGCTCTACTGGGCCCTGTTGGGCTCTGTCGGGCTCTGTCGGGCCCTGTCGGGCTCTGTCGGGCTCTACTGGGCCCTGTCGGGCTCTGTCGGGCTCTGTCGGGCTCTGTCGGGCCCTGTCGGGCTCTGTCGGGCTCTGTCGGGCTCTGTCGGGCTCTACTGGGCCCTGTCGGGCTCGGTCGGGCTCTGTCGGGCCCTGTCGGGCTCTGTCGGGCTCTACTGGGCCCTGTCGGGCTCTGTCGGGCTCTGTCGGGCTCTGTCGGGCCCTGTCGGGCTCTGTCGGGCTCTGTCGGGCTGTACTGGGCCCTGTCGGGCTCTGTCGGGCCCTGTCGGGCGCTGTCGGGCTCTGTCGGGCCCTGTCGGGCCCTGTCGGGCTCTACTGGGCCCTGTCGGGCTCTGTCGGGCTCTGTCGGGCTCTGTCGGGCTCTACTGGGCTCTGTCGGGCTCTGTCGGGCTCTGTCGGGCTCTACTGGGCCCTGTCGGGCTCTGTCGTCCCCTGTCGGGCCCTGTCGGGCTCTGTCGGGCTCTGTCGGGCCCTGTCGGGCTCTGTCGGGCTCTGTCGGGCTCTGTCGGGCCCTGTCGGGCTCTGTCGGGCTCTACTGGGCCCTGTCGGGCTCTGTCGGGCTCTGTCGGGCTCTGTCGGGCCCTGTCGGGCTCTGTCGGGCTCTGTCGGGCTCTACTGGGCCCTGTCGGGCTCTGTCGGGCTCTGTCGGTCTCTGTCGGGCCCTGTCGGGCTCTGTCGGGCTCTGTCGGGCTCTGTCGGGCTCTACTGGGCCCTGTCGGGTTCTGTCGGGCTCTGTCGCGCTCTGTCGGGCTCTACTGGGCCCTGTCGGGCTCTGTCGGGCTCTGTCGGGCTCTGTCGGGCCCTGTCGGGCTCTGTCGGGCTCTGTCGGGCTCTGTCGGGCTCTGTCGGGCCCTCTCGGCTCTGTCGGGCTCTACTGGGCCCTGTCGGGCTCTGTCGGGCTCTGTCGGGCCCTGTCGGGCTCTGTCGGGCTCTGTCGGGCTCTGTCGGGCTCTACTGGGCCCTGTCGGGCTCTGTCGGGCCCTGTCGGGCTCTGTCGGGCCCTGTCGGGCCCTGTCGGGCTCTGTCGGGCTCTACTGGGCCCTGTCGGGCCCTGTCGGGCTCTGTCGGGCTCTACTGGGCCCTGTCGGGCTCTGTCGGGCTCTGTCGGGCCCTGTCGGGCCCTGTCGGGCTCTGTCAGGCTCTGTCGGGCTCTTTCGGGCACTACTGGGACCTGTCGGGCCCTGTCGGGCCCTGTCGGGCCCTGTCGGTCTCTGTCGGGCTCTGTCGGGCCCTGTCGGGCCCTGTCGGGCTCTGTCGGGCTCTGACGGGCCCTGTCGGGCCCTGTCGGGCTCTGTCGGGCTCTGTCGGGCTCTGTCGGGCTCTACTGGGCCCTGTCGGGCTCTGTCGGGCTCTGTCGGGCTCTGTCGGGCTCTACTGGGCTCTGTCGGGCCCTGTCGGGCCCTGTCGGGCTCTGTCGGGCTCTGTCAGGCTCTGTCGGGCCCTGTCGGGCTCTGTCGGGCTCTGTCGGGCCCTGTCGGGCCCTGTCGGGCTCTGTCGGGCTCTGTCGGGCTCTGTCGGGCTCTACTGGGCCCTGTCGGGCTCTGTCGGGCTCTGTCGGGCTCTGTCGGGCTCTGTCGGGCCCTGTCGGGCTCTGTCGGGCTCTACTGGGCCCTGTCGGGCTCTGTCGGGCTCTGTCGGGCTCTGTCGGGCCCTGTCGGGCTCTGTCGGGCTCTACTGGGCTCTACTGGGCCCTGTCGGGCTCTGTCGGGCTCTGTCGGGCTCTGTCGGGCTCTGTCGGGCTCTACTGGGCTCTGTCGGGCCCTGTCGGGCCCTGTCGGGCTCTGTCGGGCTCTGTCGGGCCCTGTCGGGCTCTGTCGGGCTCTGTCGGGCTCTGTCGGACTCTACTGGGCCCTGTCGGGCTCTGTCGGGCTCTGTCGGGCTCTGTCGGGCTCTACTGGGCCCTGTCGGGCCCTGTCGGGCTCTGTCGGGCTCTGTCGGGCTCTGTCGGGCTCTACTGGGCCCTGTCGGGCCCTGTCGGGCTCTGTCGGGCTCTGTCGGGCTCTGTCGGGCTCTACTGGGCCCTGTCGGGCTCTGTCAGGCTCTGTCGGGCCCTGTCGGGCTCTGTCGGGCTCTGTCGGGCTCTGTCGGGCCCTGTCGGGCTCTGTCGGGCCCTGTCGGGCCCTGTCGGGCTCTGTCGGGCTCTGTCGGGCTCTGTCGTGCTCTGTCGGGCCGTGTCGGGCTCTGTCGGGCTCTGTCGGGCCCTGTCGGGCTCTGTCGGGCCCTGTCGGGCTCTCTCGGGCTCTACTGGGCTCTGTCGGGCTCTGTCGGGCTCTGTCGGGCTCTACTGGGCCCTGTCGGGCTCTGTCAGGCTCTGTCGGGCCCTGTCGGGCTCTGTCGGGCTCTGTCGGGCTCTGTCGGGCCCTGTCGGGCTCTGTCGGGCCCTGTCGGGCCCTGTCGGGCTCTGTCGGGCTCTGTCGGGCTCTGTCGGGCTCTACTGGGCTCTGTCGGGCTCTACTGGGCTCTACTGGGCCCTGTCGGGATCTGTCGGGCTCTGTCGGGCTCTGTCGGGCTCTACTGGGCTCTGTCGGGCCCTGTCGGGCCCTGTCGGGCTCTGTCGGGCTCTGTCGGGCCCTGTCGGGCTCTGTCGGGCTCTGTCGGGCTCTGTCGGGCTCTACTGGGCTCTGTCGGGCTCTGTCGGGCTCTGTCGGGCTCTGTCGGGCTCTACTGGGCCCTGTCGGGCCCTGTCGGGCTCTGTCGGGCTCTGTCGGGCTCTGTCGGGCTCAACTGGTCTCTGTCGGGCTCTGTCGGGTTCTGTCGGGCTCTGTCGGGCTCTGTCGTGCTCTGTCGGGCTCTACTGGGCTCTACTGGGCTCTGTCGGGCTCTGTCGGTCTCTACTGGGCCCTGTCGGGCTCTGTCGGGCTCTGTCGTGCCCTGTCAGGCTCTGTCGGGCTCTGTCGGGCTCTGTCGGGTTCTGTCGGGCTCTGTCGGGCTCTGTCGGGCTCTGTCG
This sequence comes from Caloenas nicobarica, assembly GCF_036013445.1. NCBI lineage: Eukaryota > Metazoa > Chordata > Aves > Columbiformes > Columbidae > Caloenas > Caloenas nicobarica. The sequence goes on from NW_027017315.1 coordinate 129,821, forward strand.
GGCTCTTCTGGGCCCTCTCGGGCCCTGTCGGGCTCTGTCGGGCTCTGTCGGGCTCTGTCGGGCTCTACTGGGCCCTGTCGGGCTCTGTCGGGCTCTGTCGGGCTCTGTCGGGCTCTGTCGGGCTCTACTGGGCTCTGTCGGGCCCTCTCGGGCCCTGTCGGGCTCTGTCGGGCTCTGTCGGGCCCTGTCGGGCCCTGTCGGGCTCTGTCGGGCTCTGTCGGGCTCTACTGGGCCCTGTCGGGCCCTGTCGGGCTCTGTCGGGCTCTGTCAGGCTCTGTCGGGCCCTGTCGGGCTCTGTCGGGCTCTGACGGGCCCTGTCGGGCCCTGTCGGGCTCTGTCGGGCTCTGTCGGGCTCTGTCGGGCTCTGTCGGGCTCTACTGGGCTCTGTCGGGCCCTGTCGGGCCCTGTCGGGCTCTGTCGGGCTCTGTCGGGCCCTGTCGGGCTCTGTCGGGCTCTGTCGGGCTCTGTCAGGCTCTGTCGGGCCCTGTCGGGCTCTGTCGGGCTCTGTCGGGCCCTGTCGGGCCCTGTCGGGCTCTGTCGGGCTCTGTCGGGCTCTACTGGGCCCTGTCGGGCTCTGTCGGGCTCTGTCGGGCTCTGTCGGGCTCTACTGGGCCCTGTCGGGCTCTGTCAGGCTCTGTCGGGCCCTGTCGGGCTCTGTCGGGCTCTGTCGGGCTCTGTCGGGCCCTGTCGGGATCTGTCGGGCTCTACTGGGCTCTACTGGGCCCTGTCGGGCTCTGTCGGGCTCTGTCGGGCTCTGTCGGGCTCTGTCGGGCTCTACTGGGCTCTGTCGGGCCCTGTCGGGCCCTGTCGGGCTCTGTCGGGCTCTGTCGGGCCCTGTCGGGCTCTGTCGGGCTCTGTCGGGCTCTGTCGGACTCTACTGGGCCCTGTCGGGCTCTGTCGGGCTCTGTCGGGCTCTGTCGGGCTTTACTGGGCCCTGTCGGGCCCTGTCGGGCTCTGTCGGGCTCTGTCGGGCTCTGTCGGGCCCTGTCGGGCTCTGTCGGGCTCTGTCGGGCTCTGTCGGGCTCTGTCGGGCCCTCTCGGCTCTGTCGGGCTCTACTGGGCCCTGTCGGGCTCTGTCGGGCTCTGTCGGGCTCTGTCGGGCCCTGTCGGGCTCTGTCGGGCTCTGTCGGGCTCTTTCGGGCTCTACTGGGCCCTGTCGGGCTCTGTCGGGCCCTGTCGGGCTCTGTCGGGCCCTGTCGGGCCCTGTCGGGCTCTGTCGGGCTCTACTGGGCCCTGTCGGGCCCTGTCGGGCTCTGTCGGGCTCTGTCGGGCTCTGTCGGGCTCTACTGGGCTCTGTCGGGTTCTGTCGGGCTCTACTGGGCCCTGTCGGGCCCTGTCGGGCCCTGTCGGGCTCTGTCGGGCTCTGTCGGGTTCTGTCGGGCTCTGTCGGGCCCTCTCGGGCCCTGTCGGGCTCTGTCGGGCTCTGTCGGGCTCTGTCGGGCTCTACTGGGCCCTGTCGGGCCCTGTCGGGCCCTGTCGGGCTCTGTCGGGCTCTGTCGGGCTCTGTCGGGCTCTACTGGGCTCTGTCGGCCTCTGTCGGGTTCTGTCGGGCTCTGTCGGGCTCTGTCGGGCTCTACTGGGCCCTGTCGGGCCCTGTCGGGCCCTGTCGGGCTCTGTCGGGCTCTGTCGGGCCCTGTCGGGCCCTGTCGGGCTCTGTCGGGCTCTGTCGGGCTCTACTGGGCCCTGTGGGGCCCTGTGGGGCCCTGTCGGGCTCTGTCGGGCTCTGTCGGGCTCTGTCGGGCCCTGTCGGGCTCTGTCGGGCCCTGTCGGGCCCTGTCGGGCTCTGTCGGGCTCTGTCGGGCTCTACTGGGCCCTGTCGGGCTCTGTCGGGCCCTGTCGGGCCCTGTCGGGCTCTGTCGGGCCCTGTCGGGCTCTGTCGGGCTCTGTCGGGCTCTGTCGGGCTCTACTGGGCCCTGTTGGGCTCTGTCGGGCTCGCCCTGTCGGGCCCTGTCGGGCTCTGTCGGGCTCTGTCGGGCCCTGTCGGGCTCTGTCGGGCCCTGTCGGGCCCTGTCGGGCTCTGTCGGGCTCTGTCGGGCCCTGTCAGGCTCTCTCGGGCTCTGTCGGGCTCTGTCGGGCTCTGTCGGGCTCTACTGGGCCCTGTCGGGCCCTGTCGGGCTCTGTCGGGCCCTGTCGGGCTCTGTCGGGCTCTGTCGGGCTCTGTCGGGCTCTACTGGGCCCTGTTGGGCTCTGTCGGGCTCTGTCGGGCCCTGTCGGGCTCTGTCGGGATCTACTGGGCCCTGTCGGGTTCTGTCGGGCTCTGTCGGGCTCTGTCGGGCCCTGTCGGGCTCTGTCGGGCCCTGTCGGGCTCTGTCGGGCTCTACTGGGCCCTGTCGGGCTCGGTCGGGCTCTGTCGGGCCCTGTCGGGCTCTGTCGGGCTCTACTGGGCCCTGTCGGGCCCTGTCGGGCTCTGTCGGGCTCTGTCGGGCTCTGTCGGGCCCTGTCGGGCTCTGTCGGGCTCTGTCGGGCTCTACTGGGCCCTGTCGGGCTCTGTCGGGCCCTGTCGGGCGCTGTCGGGCTCTGTCGGGCCCTGTCGGGCCCTGTCGGGCTCTACTGGGCCCTGTCGGGCTCTGTCGGGCTCTGTCGGGCTCTGTCGGGCTCTACTGGGCCCTGTCGGGCTCTGTCGGGCCCCGTCGGGCTCTGTCGGGCTCTACTGGGCCCTGTCGGGCTCTGTCGGGCCCTGTCGGGCCCTGTCGGGCTCTGTCGGGCTCTGTCGGGCCCTGTCGGGCTCTGTCGGGCTCTGTCGGGCTCTGTCGGGCTCTGTCGGGCCCTGTCGGGCTCTGTCGGGCTCTACTGGGCCCTGTCGGGCTCTGTCGGGCTCTGTCGGGCTCTGTCGGGCCCTGTCGGGCTCTGTCGGGCTCTGTCGGGCTCTACTGGGCCCTGTCGGGCTCTGTCGGGCTCTGTCGGGCCCTGTCGGGCTCTGTCGGGCTCTGTCGGGCTCTGTCGGTCTCTACTGGGCCCTGTCGGGTTCTGTCGGGCTCTGTCGCGCTCTGTCGGGCTCTACTGGGCCCTGTCGGGCTCTGTCGGGCTCTGTCGGGCTCTGTCGGGCCCTGTCGGGCTCTGTCGGGCTCTGTCGGGCTCTGTCGGGCTCTGTCGGTCTCTACTGGGCCCTGTCGGGTTCTGTCGGGCTCTGTCGCGCTCTGTCGGGCTCTACTGGGCCCTGTCGGGCTCTGTCGGGCTCTGTCGGGCTCTGTCGGGCCCTGTCGGGCTCTGTCGGGCTCTGTCGGGCTCTGTCGGGCCCTCTCGGCTCTGTCGGGCTCTACTGGGCCCTGTCGGGCTCTATCGGGCTCTGTCGGGCTCTGTCGGGCCCTGTCGGGCTCTACTGGGCTCTGTCGGGCTCTGTCGGGCTCTGTCGGGCTCTGTCGGGCTCTACTGGGCCCTGTCGGGCTCTGTCGGGCTCTGTCGGGCCCTGTCGGGCCCTGTCGGGCTCTGTCAGGCTCTGTCGGGCTCTTTCGGGCTCTACTGGGCCCTGTCGGGCCCTGTCGGGCCCTGTCGGGCCCTGTCGGTCTCTGTCGGGCTCTGTCGGGCCCTGTCGGGCCCTGTCGGGCCCTGTCGGGCCCTGTCGGGCTCTGTCGGGCTCTGACGGGCCCTGTCGGGCCCTGTCGGGCTCTGTCGGGCTCTGTCGGGCTCTGTCGGACTCTACTGGGCCCTGTCGGGCTCTGTCGGGCTCTGTCGGGCTCTGTCGGGCTCTGTCGGGCTCTACTGGGCTCTGTCGGGCTCTGTCGGGCTCTGTCCGGGCTCTGTCAGGCTCTGTCGGGCCCTGTCGGGCTCTGTCGGGCTCTGTCGGGCCCTGTCGGGCCCTGTCGGGCTCTGTCGGGCTCTGTCGGGCTCTGTCGGGCTCTACTGGGACCTGTCGGGCTCTGTCGGGCTCTGTCGGGCTCTGTCGGGCTCTACTGGGCCCTGTCGGGCTGTGTCAGGCTCTGTCGGGCCCTGTCGGGCTCTGTCGGGCCCTGTCGGGCTCTGTCGGGCTCTACTGGGCTCTACTGGGCCCTGTCGGGCTCTGTCGGGCTCTGTCGGGCTCTGTCGGGCTCTGTCGGGCTCTACTGGGCTCTGTCGGGCCCTGTCGGGCCCTGTCGGGCTCTGTCGGGCTCTGTCGGGCCCTGTCGGGCTCTGTCGGGCTCTGTCGGGCTCTGTCGGACTCTACTGGGCCCTGTCGGGCTCTGTCGGGCTCTGTCGGGCTCTGTCGGGCTCTACTGGGCCCTGTCGGGCCCTGTCGGGCTCTGTCGGGCTCTGTCGGGCTCTGTCGGGCTCAACTGGTCTCTGTCGGGCTCTGTCGGGTTCTGTCGGGCTCTGTCGGGCTCTGTCGGGCTCTACTGGGCTCTGTCGGGTTCTGTCGGGCTCTACTGGGCCCTGTCGGGCCCTGTCGGGCCCTGTCGGGCTCTGTCGGGCTCTGTCGGGTTCTGTCGGGCTCTGTCGGGCTCTGTCGGGCTCTGTCGGGCTCTACTGGGCCCTGTCGGGCCCTCTCGGGCTCTGTCGGGCTCTGTCGGGCTCTGTCGGGCTCTGTCGGGCTCTACTGGGCCCTGTCGGGCCCTGTCGGGCCCTGTCGGGCTCTGTCGGGCTCTGTCGGGCTCTGTCGGGCTCTACTGGGCTCTGTCGGCCTCTCTCGGGTTCTGTCGGGCTCTGTCGGGCTCTGTCGGGCTCTGTCGGGCTCTACTGGGCTCTGTCGGGCCCTGTCGGGCTCTGTCGGGCCCTGTCGGGCCCTGTCGGGCTCTGTCGGGCTCTGTCGGGCCCTGTCGGGCTCTGTCGGGCTCTGTTGGGCTCTGTCGGGCTCTGTCGGGCCCTGTCGGGCTCTGTCGGGCTCTACTGGGCCCTGTCGGGCCCTGTCGGGCTCTGTCGGGCTCTGTCGGGCTCTGTCGGGCCCTGTCGGGCTCTGTCAGGCTCCGTCGGGCTCTACTGGGCCCTGTCGGGCTCTGTCGGGCTCTGTCGGGCTCTGTCGGGCCCTGTCGGGCTCTGTCGGGCTCTGTCGGGCTCTGTCGGGCTCTACTGGGCCCTGTCGGGTTCTGTCGGGCTCTGTCGCGCTCTGTCGGGCTCTGTGGGGCCCTGTCGGGCTCTGTCGGGCTCTGTCGGGCTCTGTCGGGCCCTGTCGGGCTCTGTCGGGCTCTGTCGGGCTCTGTCGGGCTCTGTCGGGCCCTCTCGGCTCTGTCGGGCTCTACTGGGCCCTGTCGGGCTCTGTCGGGCTCTGTCGGGCTCTGTCGGGCCCTGTCGGGCTCTGTCGGGCTCTGTCGGGCTCTTTCGGGCTCTACTGGGCTCTGTCGGGCCCTGTCGGGCTCTGTCGGGCCCTGTCGGGCCCTGTCGGGCTCTGTCGGGCTCTACTGGGCCCTGTCGGGCCCTGTCGGGCTCTGTCGGGCTCTGTCGGGCTCTGTCGGGCTCTACTGGGCCCTGTCGGGCTCTGTCGGGCTCTGTCGGGCCCTGTCGGGCCCTGTCGGGCTCTGTCAGGCTCTGTCGGGCTCTTTCGGGCTCTACTGGGCCCTGTCGGGCCCTGTCGGTCTCTGTCGGGCTCTGTCGGGCCCTGTCGGGCCCTGTCGGGCTCTGTCGGGCTCTGACGGGCCCTGTCGGGCCCTGTCGGGCTCTGTCGGGCTCTGTCGGGCTCTGTCGGGCTCTACTGGGCCCTGTCGGGCTCTGTCGGGCTCTGTCGGGCTCTGTCGGGCTCTGTCGGGCTCTACTGGGCTCTGTCGGGCCCTGTCGGGCCCTGTCGGGCTCTGTCGGGCTCTGTCAGGCTCTGTCGGGCCCTGTCGGGCTCTGTCGGGCCCTGTCGGGCCCTGTCGGGCTCTGTCGGGCTCTGTCGGGCTCTGTCGGGCTCTACTGGGCCCTGTCGGGCTCTGTCGGGCTCTGTCGGGCTCTGTCGGGCTCTACTGGGCCCTGTCGGGCTCTGTCAGGCTCTGTCGGGCCCTGTCGGGCTCTGTCGGGCTCTGTCGGGCTCTGTCGGGCTCTACTGGGCTCTGTCGGGCCCTGTCGGGCCCTGTCGGGCTCTGTCGGGCTCTGTCGGGCCCTGTCGGGCTCTGTCGGGCTCTGTCGGGCTCTGTCGGACTCTACTGGGCCCTGTCGGGCTCTGTCGGGCTCTGTCGGGCTCTGACGGGCTCTACTGGGCCCTGTCGGGCCCTGTCGGGCTCTGTCGGGCTCTGTCGGGCTCTGTCGGGCTCAACTGGTCTCTGTCGGGCTCTGTCGGGTTCTGTCGGGCTCTGTCGGGCTCTGTCGGGCTCTGTCGGGCTCTACTGGGCTCTGTCGGGTTCTGTCGGGCTCTACTGGGCCCTGTCGGGCCCTGTCGGGCCCTGTCGGGCTCTGTCGGGCTCTGTCGGGTTCTGTCGGGCTCTGTCGGGCTCTGTCGGGCTCTGTCGGGCTCTACTGGGCCCTGTCGGGCCCTCTCGGGCTCTGTCGGGCTCTGTCGGGCTCTGTCGGGCTCTGTCGGGCTCTACTGGGCCCTGTCGGGCCCTGTCGGGCCCTGTCGGGCTCTGTCGGGCTCTGTCGGGCTCTGTCGGGCTCTACTGGGCTCTGTCGGCCTCTGTCGGGTTCTGTCGGGCTCTGTCGGGCTCTGTCGGGCTCTGTCGGGCTCTACTGGGCTCTGTCGGGCCCTGTCGGGCCCTGTCGGGCTCTGTCGGGATCTGTCGGGCCCTGTCGGGCCCTGTCGGGCTCTGTCGGGCTCTGTCGGGCTCTACTGGGCCCTGTGGGGCCCTGTGGGGCCCTCTCGGGCTCTGTCGGGCCCTGTCGGGCCCTGTCGGGCTCTGTCGGGCTCTGTCGGGCTCTACTGGGCCCTGTCGGGCTCTGTCGGGCCCTGTCGGGCCCTGTCGGGCTCTGTCGGGCCCTGTCGGGCTCTGTCGGGCTCTGTCGGGCTCTGTCGGGCTCTACTGGGCCCTGTTGGGCTCTGTCGGGCTCTGTCGGGCCCTGTCGGGCTCTGTCGGGCTCTGTCGGGCCCTGTCGGGCTCTGTCGGGCCCTGTCGGGCCCTGTCGGGCTCTGTCGGGCTCTGTCGGGCCCTGTCAGGCTCTCTCGGGCTCTGTCGGGCTCTGTCGGGCTCTGTCGGGCTCTACTGGGCCCTGTCGGGCCCTGTCGGGCTCTGTCGGGCCCTGTCGGGCTCTGTCGGGCTCTGTCGGGCTCTGTCGGGCTCTACTGGGCCCTGTTGGGCTCTGTCGGGCTCTGTCGGGCCCTGTCGGGCTCTGTCGGGCTCTACTGGGCCCTGTCGGGCTCTGTCGGGCTCTGTCGGGCCCTGTCGGGCTCTGTCGGGCTCTGTCGGGCTCTGTCGGGCTCTACTGGGCCCTGTCGGGCTCGGTCGGGCTCTGTCGGGCCCTGTCGGGCTCTGTCGGGCTCTACTGGGCCCTGTCGGGCTCTGTCGGGCTCTGTCGGGCTCTGTCGGGCCCTGTCGGGCTCTGTCGGGCTCTACTGGGCCCTGTCGGGCTCTGTCGGGCCCTGTCGGGCGCTGTCGGGCTCTGTCGGGCCCTGTCGGGCCCTGTCGGGCTCTACTGGGCCCTGTCGGGCTCTGTCGGGCTCTGTCGGGCTCTGTCGGGCTCTACTGGGCTCTGTCGGGCTCTGTCGGGCTCTGTCGGGCTCTACTGGGCCCTGTCGGGCTCTGTCGGGCCCTGTCGGGCCCTGTCGGGCTCTGTCGGGCTCTGTCGGGCTCTGTCGGGCCCTGTCGGGCTCTGTCGGGCTCTACTGGGCCCTGTCGGGCCCTGTCGGGCTCTGTCGGGCTCTGTCGGGCCCTGTCGGGCTCTGTCGGGCTCTGTCGGGCTCTACTGGGCCCTGTCGGGCTCTGTCGGGCTCTGTCGGGCTCTGTCGGGCCCTGTCGGGCTCTGTCGGGCTCTGTCGGGCTCTGTCGGGCTCTACTGGGCCCTGTCGGGTTCTGTCGGGCTCTGTCGCGCTCTGTCGGGCTCTACTGGGCCCTGTCGGGCTCTGTCGGGCTCTGTCGGGCTCTGTCGGGCCCTGTCGGGCTCTGTCGGACTCTGTCGGGCTCTGTCGGGCTCTGTCGGGCCCTCTCGGCTCTGTCGGGCTCTACTGGGCCCTGTCGGGCTCTGTCGGGCTCTGTCGGGCTCTGTCGGGCCCTGTCGGGCTCTGTCGGGCTCTGTCGGGCTCTGTCGGGCTCTACTGGGCCCTGTCGGGCTCTGTCGGGCCCTGTCGGGCTCTGTCGGGCCCTGTCGGGCCCTGTCGGGCTCTGTCGGGCTCTACTGGGCCCTGTCGGGACCTGTCGGGCTCTGTCGGGCTCTGTCGGGCTCTGTCGGGCTCTACTGGGCCCTGTCGGGCTCTGTCGGGCTCTGTCGGGCCCTGTCGGGCCCTGTCGGGCTCTGTCAGGCTCTGTCGGGCTCTTTCGGGCTCTACTGGGCCCTGTCGGGCCCTGTCGGGCCCTGTCGGGCCCTGTCGGTCTCTGTCGGGCTCTGTCGGGCCCTGTCGGTCTCTGTCGGGCTCTGTCAGGCTCTGTCGGGCTCTACTGGGCTCTACTGGGCTCTGTCGGGCTCTGTCGGGCTCTACTGGGCCCTGTCGGGCCCTGTCGGGCCCTGTCGGGCTCTCTCGGGCTCTAATGGGCTCTGTCGGGCTCTGTCGGGCTCTGTCGGGCTCTAGTGGGCTCTGTCGGGCTCTGTCGGGCTCTGTCGGGCTCTGTCGGGCTCTACTGGGCCCTGTCGGGCTCTGTTGGGCCCTGTCGGGCTCTGTCGGGGCTCTGTCGGGCTCTGTTGGGCTCTACTGGGCTCTGTCGGGCTCTGTCGGGCTCTGTCGGGCCCTGTCGGGCTCTGTCGGGCTCTGTCGGGCTCTGTCGGGCTCTACTGGGCTCTGTCGGGCTCTGTCGGGCTCTGTCGGGCTCTACTGGACCCTGTCGAGCTCTGTCGGGCCCTGTCGGGCTCTGTCGGGCCCTGTCGGGCTCTGTCGGGCTCTGTCGGGCTCTGTCGGGCCCTGTCGGGCTCTGTCGGGCTCTGTCGGGCTCTACTGGGCCCTGTCGGGCTCTGTCGGGCTCTGTCGGGCTCTGTCGGGCCCTGTCGGGCCCTGTCGGGCTCTGTCGGGCCCTGTCGGTCTCTGTCGGGCTCTGTCGGGCTCTGTCGGGCTCTACTGGGCTCTGTCGGGCTCTGTCGGGCTCTGTCGGGCTCTACTGGGCCCTGTCGGGCTCTGTCGGGCTCTGTCGGGCCCTGGCGGGCTCTGTCGGGCTCTACTGGGCCCTGTCGGGCCCTGTCGGGCCCTGTCGGGCTCTGTCGGGCTCTGTCGGGCTCTGTCGGGCCCTGTCGGGCTCTGTCGGGCTCTGTCGGGCTCTGTCGGGCTCTACTGGGCCCTGTCGGGCTCTGTCGGGCTCTGTCGGGCTCTGTCGGGCTCTGTCGGGCTCTACTGGACCCTGTCGGGCCCTGTCGGGCCCTGTCGGGCTCTGTCGGTCTCTGTCGGGCCCTGTCGGGCTCTGTCGGGCTCTGTCGGGCTCTGTCGGGCTCTACTGGGCCCTGTCGGGCCCTGTCGGGCTCTGTCGGGCTCTGTCGGGCTCTACTGGGCCCTGTCGGGCCCTGTCGGGCTCTGTCGGGCTCTGTCGGGCCCTGTCGGGCTCTGTCGGGCTCTGTCGGGCTCTGTCGGGCTCTACTGGGCCCTGTCGGGCTCTGTCGGGCTCTGTCGGGCCCTGTCGGGCTCTGTCGGGCTCTGTCGGGCCCTGTCGGGCCCTGTCGGGCTCTGTCGGGCTCTGTCGGGCCCTGTCGGGCTCTGTCGGCCTCTGTCGGGTTCTGTCGGGCTCTGTCGGGCTCTGTCGGGCTCTCTCGGGCTCTACTGGGCTCTGTCGGGCTCTGTCGGGCTCTGTCGGGCTCTGTCGGGCTCTACTGGGCCCTGTCGGGCTCTGTCAGGCTCTGTCGGGCCCTGTCGGGCTCTGTCGGGCTCTGTCGGGCTCTGTCGGGCCCTGTCGGGCTCTGTCGGGCCCTGTCGGGCCCTGTCGGGCTCTGTCGGGCTCTGTCGGGCTCTGTCGGGCTCTGTCAGGCTCTACTGGGCTCTACTGGGCCCTGTCGGGATCTGTCGGGCTCTGTCGGGCTCTGTCGGGCTCTGTCGGGCTCTACTGGGCCCTGTCGGGCTCTGTCGGGCTCTGTCGGGCTCTGTCGGGCTCTGTCGGGCTCTACTGGGCTCTGTCGGGCCCTGTCGGGCCCTGTCGGGCTCTGTCGGGCTCTGTCAGGCTCTGTCGGGCCCTGTCGGGCTCTGTCGGGCTCTGTCGGGCCCTGTCGGGCTCTGTCGGGCTCTGTCGGGCTCTGTCGGGCTCTACTGGGCCCTGTCGGGCTCTGTCGGGCTCTGTCGGGCTCTGTCGGGCTCTACTGGGCCCTGTCGGGCTCTGTCAGGCTCTGTCGGGCCCTGTCGGGCTCTGTCGGGCTCTGTCGGGCTCTGTCGGGCCCTGTCGGGCTCTGTCGGGCTCTACTGGGCTCTACTGGGCCCTGTCGGGCTCTGTCGGGCTCTGTCGGGCTCTGTCGGGCTCTGTCGGGCTCTACTGGGCTCTGTCGGGCCCTGTCGGGCCCTGTCGGGCTCTGTCGGGCTCTGTCGGGCCCTGTCGGGCTCTGTCGGGCTCTGTCGGGCTCTGTCGGACTCTACTGGGCCCTGTCGGGCTCTGTCGGGCTCTGTCGGGCTCTGTCGGGCTCTACTGGGCCCTGTCGGGCCCTGTCGGGCTCTGTCGGGCTCTGTCGGGCTCTGTCGGGCTCAACTGGTCTCTGTCGGGCTCTGTCGGGTTCTGTCGGGCTCTGTCGGGCTCTGTCGGGCTCTGTCGGGCTCTACTGGGCTCTGTCGGGTTCTGTCGGGCTCTACTGGGCCCTGTCGGGCCCTGTCGGGCCCTGTCGGGCTCTGTCGGGCTCTGTCGGGTTCTGTCGGGCTCTGTCGGGCTCTGTCGGGCTCTGTCGGGCTCTACTGGGCCCTGTCGGGCCCTCTCGGGCTCTGTCGGGCTCTGTCGGGCTCTGTCGGGCTCTGTCGGGCTCTACTGGGCCCTGTCGGGCCCTGTCGGGCCCTGTCGGGCTCTGTCGGGCTCTGTCGGGCTCTGTCGGGCTCTACTGGGCTCTGTCGGCCTCTGTCGGGTTCTGTCGGGCTCTGTCGGGCTCTGTCGGGCTCTGTCGGGCTCTACTGGGCTCTGTCGGGCCCTGTCGGTCCCTGTCGGGCTCTGTCGGGCTCTGTCGGGCCCTGTCGGGCCCTGTCGGGCTCTGTCGGGCTCTGTCGGGCTCTACTGGGCCCTGTGGGGCCCTGTGGGGCCCTGTCGGGCTCTGTCGGGCTCTGTCGGGCTCTGTCGGGCCCTGTCGGGCTCTGTCGGGCCCTGTCGGGCCCTGTCGGGCCCTGTCGGGCCCTGTCGGGCTCTGTCGGGCTCTGTCGGGCTCTACTGGGCCCTGTCGGGCTCTGTCGGGCCCTATCGGGCCCTGTCGGGCTCTGTCGGGCCCTGTCGGGCTCTGTCGGGCTCTGTCGGGCTCTGTCGGGCTCTACTGGGCCCTGTTGGGCTCTGTCGGGCTCTGTCGGGCCCTGTCGGGCTCTGTCGGGCTCTGTCGGGCTCTGTCGGGCCCTGTCGGGCTCTGTCGGGCCCTGTCGGGCCCTGTCGGGCTCTGTCGGGCTCTGTCGGGCCCTGTCAGGCTCTCTCGGGCTCTGTCGGGCTCTGTCGGGCTCTGTCGGGCTCTACTGGCCCCTGTCGGGCCCTGTCGGGCTCTGTCGGCTTACTGGCCCTGTCGGGCTCTGTCGGGCTCTGTCGGGCTCTGTCGGGCTCTACTGGGCCCTGTTGGGCTCTGTCGGGCTCTGTCGGGCCCTGTCGGGCTCTGTCGGGCTCTACTGGGCCCTGTCGGGCTCTGTCGGGCTCTGTCGGGCTCTGTCGGGCCCTGTCGGGCTCTGTCGGGCTCTACTGGCCCCTGTCGGGCCCTGTCGGGCTCTGTCGGGCCCTGTCGGGCTCTGTCGGGCTCTGTCGGGCTCTGTCGGGCTCTACTGGGCCCTGTTGGGCTCTGTCGGGCTCTGTCGGGCCCTGTCGGGCTCTGTCGGGCTCTACTGGGCCCTGTCGGGCTCTGTCGGGCTCTGTCGGGCTCTGTCGGGCCCTGTCGGGCTCTGTCGGGCCCTGTCGGGCGCTGTCGGGCTCTGTCGGGCCCTGTCGGGCCCTGTCGGACTCTACTGGGCCCTGTCGGGCTCTGTCGGGCTCTGTCGGGCTCTGTCGGGCTCTACTGGGCTCTGTCGGGCTCTGTCGGGCTCTGTCGGGCTCTACTGGGCCCTGTCGGGCTCTGTCGGGCCCTGTCGGGCCCTGTCGGGCTCTGTCGGGCTCTGTCGGGCCCTGTCGGGCTCTGTCGGGCTCTGTCGGGCTCTGTCGGGCTCTGTCGGGCCCTGTCGGGCTCTGTCGGGCTCTACTGGGCCCTGTCGGGCCCTGTCGGGCTCTGTCGGGCTCTGTCGGCCCTGTCGGGCTCTGTCGGGCTCTGTCGGGCTCTACTGGGCCCTGTCGGGCTCTGTCGGGCTCTGTCGGGCTCTGTCGGGCCCTGTCGGGCTCTGTCGGGCTCTGTCGGGCTCTGTCGGGCTCTACTGGGCCCTGTCGGGTTCTGTCGGGCTCTGTCGCGCTCTGTCGGGCTCTACTGGGCCCTGTCGGGCTCTGTCGGGCTCTGTCGGGCTCTGTCGGGCCCTGTCGGGCTCTGTCGGGCTCTGTCGGGCTCTGTCGGGCTCTGTCGGGCCCTCTCGGCTCTGTCGGGCTCTACTGGGCCCTGTCGGGCTCTGTCGGGCTCTGTCGGGCTCTGTCGGGCTCTGTCGGGCTCTGTCGAGCTCTACTGGGCCCTGTCGGGCTCTGTCGGGCCCTGTCGGGCTCTGTCGGGCCCTGTCGGGCCCTGTCGGGCTCTGTCGGGCTCTACTGGGCCCTATCGGGCCCTTTCGGGCTCTGTCGGGCTCTGTCGGGCTCTGTCGGGCTCTACTGGGCCCTGTCGGGCTCTGTCGGGCTCTGTCGGGCCCTGTCGGGCCCTGTCGGGCTCTGTCAGGCTCTGTCGGGCTCTTTCGGGCTCTACTGGGCCCTGTCGGGCCCTGTCGGGCCCTGTCGGGCCCTGTCGGTCTCTGTCGGGCTCTGTCGGGCCCTGTCGGGCTCTGTCGGGCTCTGTCGGGCTCTGTCGGCTCTACTGGGCTCTACTGGGCTCTGTCGGGCTCTGTCGGGCTCTACTGGGCCCTGTCGGGCCCTGTCGGGCCCTGTCGGGCTCTGTCGGGCTCTAATGGGCTCTGTCGGGCTCTGTCGGGCTCTGTCGGGCTCTAGTGGGCTCTGTCGGGCTCTGTCGGGCTCTGTCGGGCTCTGTCGGGCTCTACTGGGCCCTGTCGGGCTCTGTCGGGCCCTGTCGGGCTCTGTCGGGCTCTGTCGGGCTCTGTCGGGCTCTACTGGGCTCTGTCGGGCTCTGTCGGGCTCTGTCGGGCCCTGTCGGGCTCTGTCGGGCTCTACTGGGCTCTGTCGGGCTCTGTCGGGCTCTGTCGGGCTCTACTGGCCCTGTCGGGCTCTGTCGGGCTCTGTCGGCCCTGTCGGGCTCTGTCGGGCCCTGTCGGGC